>NW_027281171.1:60000-168432 GCF_046629955.1 Centroberyx affinis | reverse complement strand
TATATTTTTTATAGGTTGAGCTACCCAGCAGTATATAAAGTAATTAAAATTAGCTCCACCTTTACCAGCTGCAACATTAAAGTGATGAACACATTAATGCATCAATAATTATAGTCCAATAACATGATGTATATGATTCTGAAATGGGCCATTCTGCATAATGATTACTTTTACTTTTGCTACTTTAAGTATATTTTGATGCTAATACTTTTGTTCTTTGACTTGAGTAACATTTTGAATGCAGGACTTTTACTTGTAACAAAGTATTTTTACACTGTGGTATTACTACTTTTACTTAAGTCAAAGATCTGAATACTTCTTCCACCACTGCATACACACACAGGAAGGATTGGGTCCACGGCTACAACCATTCTTTCACTATAAACTCTCCATTTCTACTGCAAACTGTTTTAAGATTGAAACATTCACAGCAGCAAAGCAACATTTCCACATTTTTCATCCAATACACAGTTTCAGTTCCGGGGGGTCACCCAGAGGGCTGATAAATGTGATTTGAGACCATGCTTGTGTGTGTGTGCATTCATCTGAATGTGTTTGTGTGTGTACGCGTGTGTGTGAGAGTGTATCTAGTGTGTGTGTGTGTGTGTCACCATTCGCACGCAGGACGCCGCGCCATTACGCCAGAGAGCCAATTAGCCGCTCTCAGCTTGACACCTCGCTCGTCTCGCCAGGACCAACATGTTCATACATGTTAATTGTGGTCTTGAGCGGCTGTGGAGGCTTAGGCTGCCTCATTACAGCAGGAACACGCAATGCTTAACTCAGGGAGCCAGGGGGCCGATGTGGCAAAATCTCAGCCACCTACCCACTCCACTGTCACCATCTCTCTCTCTCTTTCTCTCTCTCCCCCTTTGGCGTTAGTGTGTGACGCCCTTTAGAAATGACCTTCCAGCGAAAGTTGATCTGTCTTAACGGAGGAGGGAAGCCATCACTTGCCTCTTGTAATTTGCAGAGAACTAACGCTGCATTCGGGTCCTGTGGGAATAACCATCGGAACGACTTGACGATTCAAAGTGTTCATGCGTTCAAGCGCGTTTGAAGCCGCCAAGGCGCCAACATTGAAGTTTTCTGTAGACTTTGGTTGCTCCCGATCAGCTTTTTCACACTTGACACGCATGCACTTCACTTAGTGAGTGACGCATTTGAGTTCATGTTCTGCAGCAAACCAAACGTTGAAATGTCAACCACAACTGAAAATATCCATCAAGAAATCGGGGTTAGAATTTACGACCTGCTGTTTTCAAGCAGGAAAGTTGTATCTACAATCTTTCCCATTTGACGCAGAATGCAGAATTATAGCTACATTCTCCAAGGCAATGCTGAATTCATTCTGTTGCATCGCCACATCTTGGAGACCGTCTTCAAAAACAACAGATGACTGCAATCAAGCTGTGCTCATAGCAATGCTCCATATTGGTATGCAACATCAGCAGAACACTGTGAATAGAGAGAGCAGAAGAGCACCGCAGAGAAAATGTATGGGGCGAGCGGTTTGGGGACAGTGACAGACGTCTGACAAAAAATTGCGGGAAGAAACAGAGAGAGTAAAAGAAAAAAGACAGCAACACTTATAGAAGTTGACAGGGAGAATAGGAAGAAAAGAGCAAGAGTGAAAGAGAGATGGAGCAGACAGTTGGGTGAAGTGAAAGTAGAGGACGGAAAAAAATCAGTCAATACATGGGGAGGAAAATGTAGAACTCAGAGAGGGAGGGAAAGGCATGAAGGAGGGAGATTTAAGAGTTGGAACAAGAAAAAAAGAAGTGAAATAATCTGCCATTGGGGTGAGATCATTTTACTTGCGTCCAATGCAAATCAACTTTTTGAAATAAATGATATTAAAAGTGGCATTTTCTTGATACTAGTGGAGTGATCTGCCTGATCTGCCGCATGATTTTGACATTTGTTCCCAAAAAAATCATTAAACAAGTGGAACTGCATTGGAAACAAGTGGAATTATCTCACCCCCATGCAGACTTTTCCACTTGTTTTAAGAAAAATATGATTTTAAGACTGAATTTGTGACTAAATGACAAAATGAGAGAGAGAGAGAGAGAGGGAGAGGGAGAGGGAGAGGGAGGGGGGGGGGGGGAGTCCTAGAGCACTGAGGGGAAGGTCAGAGAAATGCAGGCAGATGTTAGAAGATGTCCCAGTAGTATTCACTTCACTGCAGTCTGTGATTTTCTCACACCAAGCACCAATCAGCCACAAACTGTATGACAGAGGGAAGAGAGAGAGAGAGAGAGAGAGAGAGAGAGAGAGGGAGAGAGAGAGAGAGAGAGAGAGAGAGAGAGAGAGAGAGAGAGAGAGAGAGAGAGAAGCAGAACAATACACACAAACAAGAAACACCGTTCAGAGACAGAACTCGGCTACACATGAACTTGCACGCATTTATGTTAATTTGGCTTGCAGATGTAAACACATTTGCATACATATTTATATATATATGGGAGCAAACATGGGTTGTACACACACACACACAGACACAACAAAGCCGTCTCATTTGCATATTCATACACATCATCCTCCTGTCATTGCTCAACTTGCTGTGTGCCTGGCCCAGTCAAGAAACACCGTGCGGTTTTGCATAGAGACCTTTGTTGCTGTATCCTTACCCTCTGCTGCTTATGCTACAGATTTCGCTTATCTCTCTGCCTCCAGACTGCCAGCAACCGAAACCACACACACACACACACACACACACACACACACACACACACACACACACACACACACACACACACACACACACACACACCTGCAACAGCTACGTCAGTCCACCCAAGGACACTCAGCATGTCAGCTCTGATTAAGCCTGCACTCAGCCTGTAGAATGGAGTTCTCGGGCGAGGAAGAGAGGTGTGGAGAAAAAGAAACGACTTGCGTCCAGTAATAAATCGCCTCAGGCAGCCGGGCTCTTCAGAGCCGTGGCCCCGCCGACCCCCAACAGATGCCGGCTGGTTTGGCCTGCCAGTTGCGTCCCGGCCCGGAGGCCAGCGGCGTGATGAGCGATGGCCGTGGCCCAAGCGGGGGGTCCGCCGCCACAGGCGCAGGTGCAGACGTCGTTAACATCCAATAAGAAGAGAGCGGGGCCCGGCGGGCGGAGCAAAGTGATATTGATGGAGGCTCGTTCACCGCTGCACGGTTCACTGAGCAAATATGAGAATAAATATGGCCTTTTGTATAGTGTGCGCCTTTCATTAATATTAACCAACAGCCTCGATGGTGCATGGGAGCGTCGCTTAACAGCGGTCACTGCGGGTTGACAACCGCCGTCTGTTCGTGTTTTTTTGTTGGTTGTTGTCGACTGTTCCGCTCCCCTCCCCGTCCGCCTTCAGATGACGTAGCATGTATATGGGAAGCATCATCCAATTCTTCTCTTGCCAAGCCCGCAAAGTCAATTATGTTTGTTTGTTGTTTATTTGGGAGTTGGAAGATTGTGTGACCGTTTGCCAAGCTCGAGACATGATCAGCTGCAAATTAATCCTATGAGGATTCATATTGTTTTGGCGCATACTTTTTTTCCTCATGATTGTGCTAGCATTGCCAGGAAATTGAGTAGTCCTGTGAAAAACAAGAGGATCTGAGACAAAAAGCACAAACAGCAAAGGAAAAACAAGGCTGGAAATGAACTAAATGATTTGGTCAGCGGCCAGGTAGCCATCTATGAATTAGCTTTTCTAGGCATCTAACCTTGTCTGACATCAAACCAATTTTACAAATGCAGTCTCTTCCTCTTGTGTTTAAATTATGTCACATATTCCAATCTAACGCAAAGTCTCCAAACAGTGTATCATAAATTTTGAATTTGGTCTGCGACTAGAAGTGCAATCCATCCAAAATATACACTGCACACGCCAAGGCTGCGTCGGTTGTGAAAATTCTCATTGCTAACAGTTAATCGTACAATCTCTTGGATCAGCATCCTAAGAGATACAGTCGGTCAAAACTGGAGTAGTTCACATTCTGTAGTAGTCAAAGTGGTGCTGTAGGTCATATTTCAATATCAGGTCAATAAGGCACTGGAGGAAGTGGTTCTATGTCAACAAGAAATCCCCTTATTTTTATTACACACAATAGTTGGCTGTCTTTCCTTTTTTTATTTTATTTTCTTTTAGCTGACATCTCTGCAAAACATGAACATGAACTTAAACTGACCGTGTGTGGTATTGTATCTACAAACAATATCAGTCTTTTTCATGTTGTTTCTGATTCAACATCTTGAATCAGTTTGCTGCAGCGCTCCATTAAGTAGCCTAGTGTATAGCTTCCCCTGTTACAGCCTGACCTGATGCAACCTATTCTTTCTCAAAAGAATGGAATTGGATTACTGTAACACAAACTTGCATCTCTTAAACACAGGTTGCAAGATCAGTCATTACACCTCCGGAGGGCTTAAATGAGAAATAAAAAATATTTTTTGTAACACTTGCATGCGGTAAAAAACAAAAACAGGACTTGTATGATGGCTACATCATGTGTACTGTCAGTCTTTGGCGTTTTCATCTCCCATATTCCATTCTCTGTATTTTTCTATTCATTAGGACTTGTACACAAAGACTGCGCTGCCGTCTTCGCTCTCCCTGCAGCTCCTTTCATCCCTCCCCCGACAGTGAGTGGCAGCACGCTGAGCCCCGGTGAGTTTGGCAGCAGCTTGTTAAGTTTGTTACGAGGCTCCGCCGCAGACCTCATTAGCCGCTCACGATCACCTGGTGGCCTCGCTTCACCGGCGCACACTGATGATGCGTCACTGAGGCTGCCGCTCGGTTTCTCACCAATGCGTTTCTGCTGTTTAGGGACACATTTGGGCCCTGCTGTATTGACACTGCAATACTAACGAGCTAGCATTAGCTGTCATATCTTAATTCAAGCACCTGTAAATCTCGGCTTGAGGACACGGGGAAAACAAGGTGCTGGTATAAAGCCTGTGCCTGTGTGAGACCTAAACACCTCAAGTGTTTTGGACGACAATAATTTGTTTGTAAGTGACAAATAATGAGAAAATTCATTATCAAATAATGAAACATTCACCTAATTATTTTCCATTCATTTATGTAAGCCAGTCCAAACTAATGTGGTTCCAGCATCATCTTGATCGATTTAACTGTATTCAACATGCGCATGCAGGAACATGCTTGCAAATGATACATACAGGCTATACATATCCATGTGCAGGAAAGCACATGTATACACATGCATTAATTATATTTGAGTGGAGTGCATATGTCGACGCATGCCTGCATAAATATGTATGCATATGATGAATGTGGGCTACAAACATCCTTGTGTGCAAGTACATGTACACACTGGCATTAATTATACTTGAGAGAATCTGAGATGACTTGTTAATTAAAAGGAATATTATAAGGTACCATAAGTTATTTCTAATTAATCAATACCCAGTAGCATTTCTTTGGCATGCAGCCACCGCCAATGTTACATTGCAGCTCATGGCCCTCTACAGTTTGTGCATCCACCACTAGCTGGCTGTGTGTTATGTAGACATATAAACTTCTGCAGTGTTTTGGAATTAATGAACAATTCCTTTAACAGTCTAGGGTCATTTCAGCTACTCAGAGAGACATTTTATCAGGTTGAAGGCAATTCAGTAACAAATACAACATTGCACCTTCAGAAAATAGTGTTGTTTTTCATCTACCATATCAGCAGTTAGCCTACATTTGATTACGTCCGTCACAGGCCCTGATCAATTCATCTCATTCAGATTAAATAACAGCAGCAGTGTATGGATGTTTCCGGAGGGCCTGATAAATCACTGCTTGAAATTTCATGAGCGTCTGCATTTTTTGTGTGAGTTTGGAGGTGGCGAGGCGGGCAGGCGCATGCTGAGAAGGATGAGTAATGGCGGCGGGCGGAGGGGGAGAGGAAGTGAACACACAGGGCTGTTGTTTCTATTGGACATTTCACCCCTGGGGCTGTCGTCAAAGCAACCCTTTCCCCGGTAATGTATTATGGTCTGTCCGGAACCCCCTACCGCTCAAACCAAGGAATTCTAAACCGAGGGGCCACCGAAACTGCTCTCTGCATTCTTTAACTCCCTCTTTTCCTCTCTCTCACTCCCTCTCTCATCTGTTTCTCCTTCCTGCCTGGCCAGGTATGGAGTAAGTGCTCTCCGCCGGCTGAACCTGATCGTTACTCGCTGAGCCCAGTGCCGCGGGACACCCCCACCCCAGACGAAAGGCCGACAGAGATGGACGCATTGTCTCGTCTTTACAACTCACCCTCGGTGCGACTGATGCATGAGCTCGCCATTTCCGACGCTACACTCTAGCAGCCAGAGACCAGACTCGAGCCTCTCTTATACTATGAGGAGTCAGTACAGGCCTGGCCCGCGGCCCAAGACCCAGAGATGAAGCTAAGCCTGGGCATCTCCCCAGCCCGGCTGCCTGCCAGCGGGCCCCGCAGGCCCTGGCAGCGGCTGGAGAGCTTTCCCCCTCCTGCTCTGCCCCCTCCATCTTTTTTTTTTCCTTGGATTTAAAGGTTATCTGCACCCATCATCCTGTCTGGGGCCTCTGGTGAGAGTTGGAGAGAGAGCGGCCCGCCCGCCACAGGTGTGAGCGCCACCGATAAGGGAAGGAAGGCTAGAAGAGGAGGCAGTGGGTGGGGGAGGGGGAGGGGCAGAGGGTGGCGAAGAGATACAGAGGTCCGCCGTGGCCCGAGACTGACCTTCATTCACAATATAGCACACAGATGGAGTGCTCTCAGGATGAGAAAACAAAAAGGACCGTTCCGCATGGCTAAACCAAATAGCTGTAATCTTCCCTGCTCAGCAAGGCTGCTTTTTTTTAAAAGAGAGGGAGAGAGAGGAGAGAGAGAGAAAGAGAGAGACAAAGAGAGGGTAGTGGTAGTGGTGGGGGATGTAGCGTACAGAATGAAGTATTCATCATGTAGCATTTTAGAGAAAGGAGAACACGAACTTGGCCAGCTGATGCACTTTCAGAATGTTCTTTTTTATTTTCTGTACTAATATGAGGGATTAGGGATCAGGGATATCATCTGTTCTTGCTGCTTTACATAGCGAAACACAGACAGGGCTGGGACACAGCATCCCACAGCTCACTAGCTCACTTTCAGTGTGTGTAGCTCCTCCATTAATAACTAATAGGTGGAACATTAGGGGGAAATGGCGAGTATGTCTTGAGGGCTTGCATTAGCCGGGCGTACAGCGTCTCCTTATCTGTGTGTAGGATGAGAGAGGGAGGAAGACGCGATGTGCCATCCTCTCTCTGACCCTCTCCCTCCATTAACAGCCCTAGGAGGATAATTCTAGCGCTGCTAAAAGTGCACCGATACAGCATAATTGTGTGCACAGTGACATAAGCACATGTTCAGCCATTCAGGAACACAGGAATGTACGTACTTAAGGACAATATACAGTGCATGTTCCCTTTATGCATGCGATAATATGTGCCTTCATGAACATGTATGCAAATGACACGTGTAGGCTACGCACATCCATGTGCATGCAAATACATGTACACACACGTACACACGTAATGAATCATCAGAACAGTCAAGAATCAGATTCATCAAATCATCTGCATACATGAAGACTAGTTAGACCTTATGCTCTCATATCTGAGCCATTTTTATGTTAATTTCGTCTCCAAGCTGCAGCCATATTGGATGCCTTGTTTCCAATCTGAAGGGAAATGCTATTGTGTTCTCCCCGTCAATATCAACAGGAGCTGCTTGACAATGTGAAAGCTACCTTACTGCAAGTTAGCCACGTAATGGAATAAATTACTGTTTAGTAACACTCCCCTCTAACAGGCAAATTAAATGTGGAATAACACAATAGATGTAATAATTTCCCAGACTGAAATCAATATTTTGCCATGTAATGAAAATAATTACCTTTTGACAAATGCTCAAAGTAGATTGGATAATTTTCAATATTTTATATTTGTAAGAGCTATTTTTCATGCCCATTGAGTTTCAATTGCTTCTTCCCGGTCTCACGCTAGTTAAAGGAAATTTAACAGTACAAATGGAATACAAACAGTGAGGGTTAATGATGGCACAGAAAACTACAGAGAGGTGGATGGAATGAGAATCCTTTTATTTGCACTGCAATTATGGTTCATTTGCATAAGTAGATGGGTAATAAAATGAATAACCTTTGATTTGCATACATATGCAAATATCTCCTAAAACATCACATAACAGGTGCTGTAGTACCATAGGTGATATTGGCATGCAATACAAAATAAAAGGTTCTGAAATCAACACTTTTGTCACACTAAGTGGAGGCTTTCATGCACGACTGAAAAAGCCACAACTGCTTTTTGGTGGGGGATGCATGGGCGTAATTATCATAATAACTAATGATGATTCATGGATTGTTTTTCAGAGATCAGTGATGCACACAGATTGTATGGGGAGGTATGGGGAGGGGGGTTGCCCCTGTGCACCCAACTAGAGGGCATCCATTTTTGAAACACGGCACTTGTATAGGAAACCAAACACACATGCGTGCACACATAGAGAAGAGAGAGAGAGAGAGAGAGAGAGAGAGAGAGAGAGAGAGAGAGAGAGAGAGAGAAACCAAAACCTCTCTCCTATATCCCTGGCTAATTTCAGGCTCTGGCTACACAAACACCATTAATCAAGCTGACTAAGATTAGTCACTGGCAAGCTCCCCTCCCTGTTTATTATAATTAAATCGATGTACGTGTCATTGCAGGCGTGGACCCGAACCATGGCAGAGGTGGTTACACTCACCGCTAAAGATGATTTGAAAAAAAAAAAAAAAAAAAACACAAACCAAAAGAAAGCTAGAAAATACAGAAAGGAAAAAGGAGAATACAGTGAGGGAGGGAAAGTTAGGGCCGGGTGATGGCGGCGCGTGGGAAGAATTGAATATGAGTTAGGGCTCACCGATTGGAGACAGAGGTGAGAGGCGCCTTTTGTTGTTCTGTACTTTGAAAGATAACCTCTGCTACATTGGCAAAAAGGGTCCGCGTGGAAAGGTTCTATTCAGCGCGGTTCAGATTGAATAACCTTCCCATTCACAGCCTCGCCGTGCGGCAGAAAACAGCTCACAAAAGGAGACATGACCGAAAAGCAAGCTGCAGGCCCGAAAAAAAAATAAAACTTCTCTCTGGAGCCGAGCCACGAGAAAGGCAGACTAGACACATTTAAGCAAACACTCCCCTGTGTGAGTCAGAGAGGCCAAATGAAAGCTTAGTTTGTGCATTTCTGTCTCTGCATTTTCTTTCTCACGTTGCGGCTGGGGGTCTGGTGATCTCTGTGGCTGTCGGGAAATAAAATTGCACGGCGTATCGCCTTTGTTCAAGAAACCACTGTGTGCTCAGCGTTATGATAGCTAGATGAGAGTTAGCACAGGCACCTCTCCAATATATCCCTCTCCTTTACATATCCAAGAGAGGGGCAGAATGCAGAGTGGTGGAGATAAGAGGGGCTGGGTGAGTGGGCAGGCAGGCAGGAAGGCAGATATTTGATTTGTGCCAGATACTGGGAGAGCACACAAGAGATAAAGCGACTGAACCCACTAAAACTTTTGCCGATAAAGTGACATGGTAATGGCTCATAAAGGGAAAGTATATTGGGAGAGCGAGTGCTACCGGGAGGTTTACGACCGCGGTGCATTAGGTGGTGGTGGGCCAGGGGAAGGAGCAGCAGAACGGCGGTGCACGGGGACTCGTATCTGTGCAGCACATATGGATGCCAGGCCCGCCATAAAGCCTTTTTGTCAGGGAATAAACACTTTTTTGCCGTAAAACCCTCTTTTGTTAGGGATTTGGCGGTCGTAGTCAATAACCAGCCAGCAACGGTTTTTGTATGGGAATTGGTGGTAAAATTCTCCAAATTTGAGACTCATCTCATTGCAGTGAGCCATGATTACACAAACCACACAGATATGATAATGGAGCTTGCATTTTGCTGTGCTAATATACAGTTAAACCATCCTTGTCGACTGAACTCACAAACTCACAGCTACCTGTGTTGATTTAACTTTGACGATTCGAATATCCCTCTCTCAATTACCATTCCGCTTGGATAGTTCATTGTACATGTAGCTTTCATATTGAAACTAGGCAAACAGTACAATTTAACTGCAGATAACGTGGCTGGAATGATTGGCGTTTGAACAGAGGAAAGTGAGAGGTGAACCAGCGACACGGTGAATAAAACATGAGGAGACCAATAGGGCTGCACAGACCAAAATGAGACAGCTAAGTCTTTGTACTGAATCAACCCCTGACCTCAGCGGCAAATTGGTTGACATCACACACTTCACACACACCTGGCTGCAGCATGAAAGTGTAGTGAGGCCTTGGATTGGACGCTTTCCCATTTGCAATGCTGCCTATAATTGCAGGGTAAGACTTAAAGGTGCTAAGTGCAGCATTTTGTGTTTCTCAAAATTAAGACCACATTTCCCATAAACCCCATCCCCCCCAAACAGCCCTTGATAACAACAAATATGCATCCAGTCAAGGTAAACTGAAGTGGAAATACAGTCAGCCAATCTTGTCAGCTATGGTATCATTTGTGTACGGTAATTATACTAATTTCTCAAAACTAATGTGGGAATGATTTATTGATGTAGGTACACGCTACATGAAACACCTCAAAATTGACACATTAAAATGCAGAATTTTCCCACAGCTGAAGCACTCATTTATTTTTCACTCTCACTCTTTCCCTCTCTCCATCTTCACTCTGCAGGTTCATTCTGATGGGGATTTATGGAGTTGGCCCAGAAATCTGGGCAGAGAGAGAGAGGAGAGAGAGAGAGAGAGAGAGAGAGAGAGAGAGAGAGAGAGAGAGAGAGAGAGAGAGAGAGAGAAAGAGAGAGAGAGAGAGAGAGATGGTCCTGAGGTAATGGACCCCTCAGGACAGGCGAGAGGGCACAGAGGAGAATATGCTTACCGCTTTCAATTAACTGCTGCCAAGTGGAGCTCCATGTGCAGACCCCAGGCTCTGGCCGCTGTGTGTGCACCCTTGGCCGGCTGCTCAGCTGCACCCCAGCCCATGATCAAGAGGCCAAGCGCTGCCATAAACTACCAGGGAAGCAGGCTTGGCTAGAGCTCCCCAATCTGACTCTAGGAAGGAGAAAGACTGCCCAAGGCCGTAAGGGTTACAGGCTTTTCCCGTAGCCAGCATCCAGACGCATGCCATGGCTGGGGTGAGGGTGTTAATCAAAAGCTGCTTTGGAGGGGAGGATGAGGCGTGTGCTTTGTGGGTGTTTGAAGAGGAATTTGCTTGGGTCATGGTAGGTCATGGGGTAAGTGGCTGTGTATTTTATCTTACATGTATAGGACTCCGCTCGTTACATAGCTATATGCTGATGGATAGCTCATGTTGGCTCATTGGTGGCTCTACACTGGCAAAGTCATCAGTCCATGGAGGTACAGCACTCCTCATTGGTTTTACAGGGAGCAGAGAGGGATGTAACACAGAGATTAAGTGTTTAAGGGGTATAAACGCAGCTAAAGGTCATTTACCTAGCTTTCAATTAGCAAAATTAATGGATGCACAGTATGCATTGTAGTAGGTTATATCACAATGATGAAGGTTACATCAAAATTACATAGAAAATATAACATAAATTAATACTACTATGAAAATAGCATTGTTTTCTGTTTATATTGGTCATTGTTGGCTATATCTTGATCACTAACCTTTCCTAGTTTATTTTACTACTACTTTAACAAAGGGAAGTAGAGGTATATTTGCTGTCAATACAGTTTTTTCAGAGGAAAATATTATACTGTTGTACCTTTTATGATGAGGGATCTTCGGCATCTGTTTGCAAAATGCTGCAGTGACAATTGTTGCATTATTATACCTTTTTTTCTGAGACAGTTATGTGTTCACAGTGGCTCACATAACCATTTGAGAGCTTAACTTTGAGAGCAAACAAACAAACAACCCTTTGGAAAACATTTTTTTCTAACAACAAAGCAAAACCAAAAATCAATCCAAATAGATCTGAACTGGCCTGGTTATGCCTCTGAAGAGCCCTGGGGGTTTCCATGAAAAGTCTGCATGAAACGCTGTCTGTTTTTTTGTTTTTTTTTCTCATACTCGTAAATTGGATTCAGATTCCAAGCGTACATATATAGCTAACCTTCTGCCCCTGATGGAGCTAAAACAATGTTGGTCTTCGGGAAGAGGGCTGAAATAAGCGTGAGTTCTGCTGCCTTGTTTGAAGTCAAGGGGGGAGACTGCTGAGAGGAAGACACAACACTTTTTTCTCGAGAGAGAGAGGGAGAGAGAGAGAGGGAGAGGGAGAGAGAGAGGGAGAGGGAGGCAGAGAGAGAGCGCAAAAGCGGGAGCTCTCATTTTGTAATGGAACGCGGCAGCGGGCGGCTTACCGCACGCTGTACTGGTTGCCTGGAGCACCATGGCAACAGGGAGAGAGAGGGATTGAGAGAGGCGGAGGTTCAAGGACTTCACTTGTTCCAGCAACATTTTAATTACTTTGGGCACCGGCGTTTAGTGAGACAGATGCATTCTGGAGCGCCGGCAAGAGCTGGGAGCAACCCCCAGAGATTCTGGTGCTTGAGTTTTTTAAGCTCGCTCCTCTCTCATCTTCATGAAATTACTGCGACAATTGGAAATACAGAGAGATTACAGAAGCAAACTGATAATGAGAGAGAGACAGAGGGAGAGGGAGAGAGGAGGGGAGAGAGGAAAAAGCACGAGCGAGAGGAGAGAGAGAGAGAGAGAGAGAGAGAGAGCCAGACAGAGAGAAAGATGAATGAGGAGGGAGATGAAGCAGAGTGAATGGAGATAGAGATCGACAGTATGTGAGATACAAGCTTCTGGGAAAAGGAGGAGGTTGGTGAGAGAGATGAGGAGAGAGGACCAAAGAGGGAAGGATGGGGGGATTTGGAGGGATATGAAAGCGGCAGTATTCCCCTTTTAGATACACGCACAGATGTAGAAAGAGAGCTGCCATAAAACAGACAGAAAGTAATTATTTGGAGGATGCAAGGATGGAGAAGAGAGTTTTGCTTTGGATTGTCTGGCAGCTACAACAGATGTGAGCAAATACGAATGTTTGCAACATGCATATGTATGTCTGTGTGCGTGTGTATTCTGTGTGTGTGTGTGTGAGAATTTAGCAACGAAAGAGCCTTTTTCTCCTGACGCCATGCCTAACGCGATCAGCACTCATTAAGAGCTCTCCAGAGCCCAGGCACCTCACAGACACAAACCCTCTCCAAAAGACACCCACCGAACCAGCAAACACACACAGCCTCCTGCTTGTAAGCCTCTTGTCAAATGTAAACACACTGGCATTCATCTGCAGCATTGGCAAGGTTATTTATATAAAAATGTAATCCGCAAACTATGTTACAAATTGCTCGCTTTTTCTCGCTTATTGGAAAAATTCTTATTTGGTAACGGTTACTTATAGTTACTTTCGGGAGTACTTTGCCTCCAAACCCTATAGGTTCCTCAAAAAAAAATTAATTAGACTAAAATCAGTTTAATAAATTCACATTTTGTGATTTGAATAACATTAGTATCAAGTATATCCTGTGTAACTGTCGTCTCAAATTGGGTAAAGTGATCTATAATCTGTGTCTCATGATGCCAGATTCAAAATCCCCGTTTAATTCAACAAGCAATCATGCTTTTTTCAAATGTCCCTGTCGTCTGATTTTGTTTTCTTCAGTAACTGTATCAGATTACATTACCACTATACTGATAATCAGATTCTTCTAATCCTGTTACATACTGTATAATCCATTACTCCCAGCCCGGTCCACCAGTGGATAATCCTACATCATAATCCCCAAGGGAGAATATTGGTGTACCTAAAAATCCCCAATTCAATCTGTCACATACTGTAGCTGGGCTGCTGCATCTGGCTGCAAAAGATGCCGTCATGGGATGGAGCATTTTAGCTTCGTTTCACCGGCGGACGCTTGCATTTTTCATCCTAACGCTAAAGTATGATCATAAGAGGTCATATGTACGTACCTCATGTGCATAGACAAGTCTGATAATGTGCCACGACAAGCTAATCCATTACACCTATGGGCTTTACCGCCGGTGCGTTGCTGTAATCTGCGGCGCGAGACGAGGCGGCGGTGCACGTCGTGGGTACACAATCGTCCTTGTCTGCGGCATGTTTCTTTCTCAGCACAGGAGGGGAAGTGTTTAGATCCCCAGGGATACGCTTAGGGATGAAAGCGGCCCGTGTCTGTCCCTTTGTTGCCTGTAATGGATTATTTCATACAAACATGCAATTGGGCCGTGTTGCTGATGGATAGCAGCCATTGTTATGGTAAAGTCACTCCATCGCCTTCCTCCGGTCCCCTATTAATCTCAGTCAAGTCAATAGCGCCATTGTGCAAAATTCCCCATTAAACCGCACCACCTTGACTACAATGGAAGTGTCAATGCGGCATACGCCAGGTTCTTCCCAGCAAGGAAAGAAAAGGGAATGTTTTACTTACAGATTACATGGATTAATGGGGGGGGGGGGTATTGCTGAGCACCACATGGAAATGTGGGAGTGTAGCAAAAGACAAGATGGTCATGCGTCTCATTTGTGAATGTGTGAACGGCTTTTGTCTGGATGGGGGATTGTCGGCAGGTACAGGTTAAAGAACGCTAACCCCAATTTCTCTCTGAGAGCGAACCTGGCTGACCTGCTGTGTTAAATGACAGCAGCCTGTGAACCTGGCTTGAGGGACAGTGATGGAGAGGGAGAGAGAGAGAGAGAGAGAGAGAGAGAGAGAGAGAGAGAGAGACACACACACACACACACATAGAGAGATGGACAGAAGGAGAAAGAGAAACAGGGCGAGAGAGGGAGACACACACACACACACACATAGAGAGATGGACAGAAGGAGAAAGAGAGACAGGGCGAGAGAGGGAGACAGAGAGAGGAGAGAAAGGGGAGGATGGCAAAAAGAAAGATACAAAAAAGAGAAATAGAGGAGAGGAAATAAAAAATTGCGAGAAAAATTATTTCTTTGGTGTCTTTTGCTTACCCTCTGTGCCTCTCTCTCTCTCTCTCTCTCTCTCTCTTGTTTTCCTCTTGCCTTGTCTCTCATTCCTGTTCTCATTCTCTCCTTTCCTGTCTGTCAATTTGAAAAGGCCCCACATCATTACTGTCAAATTCACACTGCAGCGGCAATACAAAACACACATGCACACACGCGATATCGCACACATATACACGCATTCATAAACACACACACGCACACACACTCGTACTTACCGCCCACTCGCGTGTTGAAAGGGAGCGACTTTTTTTTTTTTCTCTGACTGGGTTCTGACACTCAGCAGCGAGCGTCTCCCAGAGGAATTCTGAGTGAGACAGACAAGCAGTGTGAACTAAGAGGAACTGGGGTCTTTGATTTTCCTGTCAGACACTTTTAGCCCCCAGGCCCCCAAAAACACTGCTCGTCTCCATCATTGTCTGATTGTCTGATTGTCTGATTGCGTGTTTCCCGTTCGGATGTGTGTGTTGTTGCTGTATCTGTGCCCACAAATACTGTAGATTCATTAGCAGTCACATACAGTACAAGTGAAAGGAAATGTGCGCAAACACGCTCCCAGACTTATCGCCCTGAGACGGCCGCATGCCCTCGGATCTCGGCGCAATCTCTGTGACCTTCGGCTCGCTTCGTCACGCGGAAATTTGCTTGAAGCGCGGCGATCGCACAATCAACTGAATCGGTCAAGAGGGAGGATGATTGAGAGGGAGGGACGAGAGAGAGAGAGAAAGAGAGCATTCGAGATCATTTAACTACAGGGTTCGACGAGAAGCTAAAAGCCAAAGCCTCTCGGAGGCAGAGAGGCAGGCGATTAAAGCCAGCCTTCAAATCTCACAGCCCCCTCTCAGGCCATAGGAAGTGGCTGGAGAGCTCTGATTACCATCAATGACACTCCACCCCATCCATCTGATCCCCTGTAAGAGGTTGTTAAGTCCAAATGGGCTCCCTCGTTAAAACCGGCGTCAAGTAAATAATAGATCTTTTTATCTATAGGTGGGGGGACTGGATAAACATAAAGGCAGGCTTATCAAATCCGATAGGTGAACAGTTAAGTAGTGGGTGCTCTAATCAGATCTGGCGCCGAATCCTTTCAGATACTTCTCTGCGACTGATTGAGCTGCTCTGATGCAATAGAGGTAATTGGTTTCGCCTTAAAGTATAAATGCTAACTACATGTATCTCCAGTCAGACTAAAGCAATAGGTCTGAGTAATTGGAAAGCACTGACGTTTTACATTTTAGCCATTTAGCTGAGCCTCTTACTGTGAGAGATTACAGTGTGACCCAGTCTGTGTTAGAGTGCGTTGTTTCACCAGTAGTCAAAGTAGTCAAATTGAAGTGTGAAAATGAGATGGAGCTCAGGGATTTCGGTGCAGATGTGCACTCCCGACACACACACATGCACACACTAATATCATATTGTGTTTGAGGCTGATAAAGGAGCTTGACTAAATCCTGTCAAGCCACTGTCAAACAGACACACACACACACACACACACAAATACACACACGTACGCAGAGCGGTGGCACTTCTGTGCTACTGCAGAGGATGACGACATTCAGAGACACCCGCTGCAGCGATGTGTGGTCCCCAGGGCACCAGCTCTAAGCGTCTCAGCATCTACACACACACACACACACACACACACAGCCCATAAGTCTGCCTCCCTGATTGCAGGCCTGGGGATTGGCTCTACTACCAAGGTTCGACACTCCCCCTTCCCCTTTTCCCCCTCGCTGCCTCCCCCTCCAATACCTGGTCCCCCCGGAGTCGTAAATCGCTCCAGTGGCGTCCGCCAAGAGCAATGAAGCTGACACGTGAGCACTTACACACACATACACATGTGCACACAGACGAACATGCAAACACATATACGAGCGCGCGCATGCGGCGCCCCAAACAGCCATAAACCGACACCATCAAATATGCCTGGTGATTAGCACACAATCCCCACTAGTAAAGCAAGTGATGAGATTTGTTGGGGCTAATGTTATTGGGTGGGCTGCTAATGTACTAGCAGCCCTAGTTATTAGTGCTTTAAAAGAATAGAAAAAGCCCGTAGAGGTGGGGGCGGCAGAGAGAGACACACTGACAAATGAAGGGAAGTGAGAGAGAAGCTCATTATGCTACCGTGGTCGAGGGACTTGCCAATAAAAAGCAAAAGGATGATGACGAGAGAGAAAGGGAAAAATAGATGAGAGGGGGGAATGAGAAAGAAAGGGAGATAAGCGAGGGAGGACGAGAATAGGGGAGAAGGGGAATTGGGGGATTTGGTGAAACGTGAAGAGTTACAGTAGAGTTATTGCAATTCGTTCCTCTCCTTTCACATAAACCTGTCTTCATGTCAGAATACCGCCGAGTGCAAAATATGAAATCTTACCTGCTCATATGTATTTGGATGCTGGTTGTTTTTATTCTGTCAAGCTTTATTCAGAATAACAGAGAGTGATTCTTCTTTTCTTTTTTTACCACTCCTTTTCTGTGCAAGTCTGAGTCTCACAGGGAGCCTGACATTCTGCTGTGGAGTTCCGCTGTTGGACTAGGGGAAAACAGCCGTGTCCTATAACAGGTATTACTTTGCACATCACTCCTGCTTCAGTGCAAATGAATAGAAAATAAACCACTCCGCTGAGTCGCCAAGTCACACGGGCTTGTCCTCTATTTGCCGGCAACTGCCAGGTGCCTGTGAATAGTTTTCTACCGAGAAGACGAAGATCCACTAGGTGTAAAGTGAGATTAGTTAAAGGTAAATATCCTGGTATGGTGTCAGAACTGATACTAGGGTACAAACTGGGACAGCCAGTATGTCGAATGGAGGCAAAAAGAGGTTGAGGTAGGGCCAAGGCTGGCCTTTCCTAGGAACTTTTACATAGATGAGTCGTTCTCTTGTAGCTGTATCTCCTCTGTGTTTTACTGTAAATGCTGCATTTAAAAGTTTTGCTCCTTTGACCCCATAATGGAAGTTAAAGCCCTCCATCAAGGACGGAAATTTCCCCCGCTACATCACATTCTTAATCATCCACCGCTAATTGCCCTAAGAGACTTGGGACTTTCCTCAGTCCAAAATGGCCAACGATGGCCCAATAACCGTTAAGACATACGGTGCACAGCGCTTACAATGGCAGGAAAAGACAAACTTCATTATGTAGGTGTGTTCAGCTACCATCAGATTCTTTTTAAATTATTTTTACTCAAAGTTATGGAGAGCAGATTTATCATTCAACACTGAACAAGTTGAGTCGTATAAGGAAATGTATTTGTAAGCCAAAATACAGCGCTGCTTCACACATTTACTGTATTACAAAGGCATGCATAAATAACTATTATGATTCATAAACGTGTGGTGAACACAATTAATCATGCTGCATTATAGCAAAACTCATGCCATATCAAAAAGTATTTTTATTTAGACTGATTAAGCTCATAATATTGCATATTGTTTTCACTTCACCAATAGGAACGCTTATAACAGATGATGCACTATAAAGTTTGTATTGACTAATGAATCACACACAAGTACATCTGCAGGTATGTTACATTAAATACTGTAAGTACATTTTTAACAAATTGAATCTCATAAAGCTTAGTTGAGACGGAAATCTATCTTGAAATATTGCTCATGGCAGTGGTGAGCTGCGTCCTTTGCTGTCCAATATGTTTATTGGCAGTACTCTACCGCCTAAAGCACCTTTATAATTCATTATGTCATGATAAAGCTTGCCAGAAAATATTAAAATCTCAATTCTTTTATTAGGCCCAGCTGAAGAGTAAAACATATTTCAATACCACATCCTAAAGGTGTACACACAGACCCACAAGTGATTCACTGGCCAAAATAAAAGCTTCACAGTGCGGTTACAATGTGCCAGTATAAAACATACCCCAACCTTTATTTTGTGACAGGCCCTTATATGCCGCAATATGAAGATGTACCAGACTATTTTTTGAGGTCAATCCTTTATTGGAAGTTTTACAGTGAGCACCTGCTTAGTTTTACAGTGAGAACCTGCTTAGTAAAGTGAATATATCCTTATAAGTCCTCATAACAATACTTTATGTGTAATAAGAATTGGAATAATGCATATTATTTATGTGCGTTCAGAAAGCAATTTGACTGCAATATGTCCTCAAAGTACAAAACACTCATGCAACCACACACATCACAAACACCAATATCTTCAGTGTGCTGTGAGCGCCCACCAAGGACCACGGATAGACAACACTGTAGTGGGATAAAGTCTGTTTACCCATGTTTATTTACTACTTTATTCCCACCGTGACTCAACTCAAGTGTAATTTCCATTTCCTGTAGAAACAACAAACCCCCTCCCAAATAATGAACTCCATTAAGATATCGCTGTGAGAGCCACTTTTGAGCATCCCAGGACATCTACTGAGGAAACAAAATCCTGATCTGCAGCAGCCAATTGATCCAGATGGGGCTCTTATTTACTAAGAGCTTGGAGACGCGTGTGTCACATCCCCCAAAAAACAAAAAAGATACATAAATAACAAACATGAATATCAATCAAAGTCATAGTGGATTAAGTGGCGAAACCCGCCCCACCACAGCTACCACCGGACACAAAGAGGCAGGAAGACTGGAGAGCCACAAAAGCGGCAGCTTAAAATGAAAGGAGATTAGAAATGCACCCGTACACACAGAAAACAAACTCAGTTGCTTAGTCTCCTTCATACAAACAGTCCGCACAGACCAGGAAACAGGACACAAAAACTTAAGTCTCATGATGATTTCACGTAGAGGCAAATAGAGAATAGCAGCAGGCCAAGAACTGAGCCTTGTGGTACACCAAAATTCATATTAAAATACTGCTAGATCCTCGAATGCCAGTGTAATTCTCAAGACGATCTAAGAGTGCGTTATGGTCAACAGTATCAAGGGCTGCAGAAGATCATTAACCAACAATATTAAGCACTGAAGGTCCTAATATTGGCAGAAGTTATTTGAAACATTTTGCAGGAGGGTCAAGCATGCAAGGTGTAGGTTTTGAAGCCAGTACTAACTTGGAAAGTGTCTAATATTTTGACACATTTTGTCTAAAAGCATGTTTAAATTTGGGGCTCAGTTCCATACTGACAATACTGACCAATTAAATGCTGTGCTGCCCCTTGTAATGCGTATGATGGCAAGGCACAGAATCTATCATATCACATGCAATAGTATTTTTCTAAACTGGTTATATACTGCAGGCAATGAATGAGTATAAAATCCTAACTGCCTATAAGGTTTACTTGGTCATGGTTGGGATGGCATATAAAAAGAGCCTTAAAAAGAGAGTTCAGGGAAAGTGTCAGCGTTCCCATTTTATATTATTCAACTGAATCCACAGTCCCCTCCTCCTCCTCTTTATTCTGCGCTGTCGTCTTTCGCTCCTTCCATTATGCAAACTCACTCTTTGATCTCCAACAGTGGAAGGTGGCTTTATCGTAGAACAAGAGAGAGATAGAGGCTCAGAGACGAGAGTTATAGTAGACCTCTCAGAGAAATGAGGATGAGAATGGAAAAAAGAGAGAGAGGGGGGAACAAAAGTGGCGCTTACAGTAACCAAAAAAAGGTAGAGATCCCTAGAAGGAGAGAGATCAGCCTGGAAGGGGAGAGAGTGAGAGAGAGAGACAGTGAGATAAAGACGGAGAAAGAGACTTACAGAGCGAGAGAGAGAAAAGAGATAAAGACGAAGAAACTAAGGCAACAGATTTTGCTGGCAGAGGACAGCCAGATTGCCCTTCTAGTAGGACCACCTTATCAATTTGATTAGAGTGTGAAAGGACACTTAAGATCTCAATCCTCCAATTGGCAGCACATTAGCAGTCTACTCAGCCCCCTGCCATGCAATCCAGTGGCTAATGTTTGGGGTGGGGGGGGGGGGGTTTAAAAAGATTATTTGATTTCACTTAGATATGCCCAGGCATCTGGAATCAAATAGCGATTAGATAATGTGTGTGCTAAATATGAAAGGGTTTTGCTTCATTTGAAAAATTGATTTACATTTCAAATGGTTCTTGCCAAGCCAAAGACACAACAGTCAGCGCTGCAGTATATTTAAAAAACGTTCTAATGGCAGAACCTATTAGATGACAAAGATTACTGTATTTCTGATTTGCCACTGATGCAGATTAAACTTTTTAAGAGCCCTTCTGGAAAAAAGAATCTGTTTCAAAGATAAGTTACGATATAGATATATGAGATAAAGTTTTCTTATTTGCCTTTCCGCTCTTGGTCAAAGAGTGCAACAGTCGGCAAAATATAATAATAATTCAAGTCGGCAAAAAATAATAATTCAGAGAGGATGAAGGAGGAGGAGAGCGGATTTCTTATTAGACCTACTTTATCTTTGGCTTGAAGAGAAGAGAAGAGAGGAGAGGAGAAGAGAAGAGAAGAGAAGAGAAGAGAAGAGAAGAGAAGAGAAGAGAAGAGAAGAGAAGAGAAGAGAAGAGAAGAGATGTGAAGCGGAGAGAAGGGAGGGAAGGGAAGAGAGTGGGAGTCAAAGGCAAGTTATTTTCACTTTGTTTCTTTTATCCTTTGTTGTTGTTCGGTCTGTCTAGCCTTATGGTGCAGCTTCTCTGCTGTTTGTCAGGGCTAGACAATCCTTTCTGGGAGAGCTGGATGAAAGTAAGCTTTTAGAGGGATAGAGGTGTGGAGGAGAGGCCATCAGGTTGTTTATCAAGACAGCTGTTGTTAAAAAGCACAGGCATGAACGCATTGTGTGTGTTCTGGGCACACATGGACCATATAATATGGCCATTTTTGACACAAAAGGAGGAAGAGAGCACATGCACCTGCTCAAAACCAAATGCATCACGGCCAAACGTCAGTGTGGGAATGTGCACAGGCAGCCACACACACACACACACACACACACACACAAAGCATTAGCTCCACACTCTTGAGCCGAATACCACAGGGCTTCTGTAAATTTTAACGAACTCAGTCATCCACACAAAATCATCCCGCAGTCAAAACCTCATTAAACTCCTACCTCTTTGACGTGCATAAGGGACTGTCTACACTCAGAGAAGAGGCAATTGGATTTGATCTGTCACTTTCCTATAAATATGTTCATTCAAGGCCCATGGATTGCTTCAGCTGTGCTGCTCATAACATTCAATTCTTCAGCCCTGGATCCAATTTTCAGAAACTTATTGGTGAACTCAAAATAGAAACGGAGCATTTGACTGCAGATCTCCTGCTTGAAGGTAAAGCAGTCTCACGGCAGGGTCTAATAAGCACGCTACGCACATGAGAGCGCACACACACACACACACACACACACACACACACACACACACACACACACACACACACACACACACACACACACACACAGAGGCTTTATTGTGTGAGGTCTCAGGTGGGAGAAAATGAGGACCTTGGGAAATGCTCCTCAGGTTGTTTGGGAGGTTCATATTATCAATACTGGTTTCCTGCTATATCACAAACACACTCACCTCATAGTGAGACTGATCAGTGCCAAATGTACACACACATATACACACACACACACTCTCCGGTCTCATAGTGAGACTAATCATTACTGAGACGGCAGCATATCCTGCCAATAAAGATAACTCAGATCACCAAGGAAACAGAGCGACAGACTTCCTTCACACTCTTCCTCTCCCTCATCAACTTTTCACTTGTCTCCTTTGTCTGTCTGTCTCTCTCTCTCTCTCTCTCTCTCCACAGCTCTCCACCAATACTCCCCTTCTCCTTCTATCCCCCCTATATCTGTCCTCCCTCTTCCTTTTTACCTGTCTTTCTCTATCTCTCAGGCCATTAGGCTCAGGAACACACATACTTACACATTCACAAATTTGTGCATAAATACGCACATTCTTACATGCACTCATGCGTAGATACACAGACAAACACACCATCACCCACACCCACACACAATTGTGCCAATGTGCTGATGGCTGACCAAGGGCAAGGGTGAGGCTGGTCGCCGCATTCACACCTCTCTGTGTTTATTGGTGTTTGTGATGGGCTCCACTGTTTGTGTTTACAACATGGAACTTCTCATCACCTCAGACATTACCACGGTAACCGCCAAGGACACAGAGGCAGGAAGGGGAGCGAACGGAGTGAAGGTGTTTAAGAAGAGGATATATATATATGGTAATGTTGGGTCATTGTTGGCCATTTACTTAAGAGAGATGAAGATAGGACACACACACACACACAGAGACATTCATATGCACATGTTCACACCGAAAGAGATTAAAGGAATGGAATACAGACTTCTAAGGAGCAAGGGTATGGAGTAATTTAGCTGAAGCGTTCCCACAGGATAGAGGAAGACGTGTAGTAAGAGTCTGTAGTTTGAGCGTGTGTGTGTGTTTGTGTGTGTGTCTGTGCCTGCACTGTGCATCTGCATGTTTTCGCTTGTGTGCGTGCGTGCGTGTGTGTGTGTGTGTGTGTGTGTGTGTGTGTGTGGCTACCAGTTATGTAAGACACTAATTGTCATGCAGCGCGCAGGGTGCAGACACTCCGCACAGACATGGAGCTTTCTCCTAGCCCACAGCGATGAATATTAAAGATAATTAAGAAAAATGTAACCCCAGATTCAAGGGAGAGCGTGTAAACATCAAAAAGCTTTCCATTTGCCTGTGTCCATCTGTGTGTGTGTCTGTGTACACGTGTTTTACAGTTGTAGTATACACCCATGTCCTGTGAGTGTACCAAAGATACATATAGTGTGTCTGTTTGTGGGTGTGTGTGTGGATGTGTGTGTGCGTACACACGTGTCCTTGTCTGCACGGTTGTAAATCCAAAGCTATACATCAGAGGAATAAGCAAGAGACTGTTGGGCCTTAAATCACAACGTCTCAAGCGCTCCGAGACGTTACACACAGATATTTGAATTAATAAGCTCGCGCTGCAACGAGTTAAACATGATTTCATGTGGTGCCAAGCCCATGTGTGGATGGTCCTAACATATGCATGAGCCATCTACCTCATGCAATATTCAGAGCCTGAGAATCAAAGCCATTTGATGCTAATTCGGCTAAAATCCCATAAAGCGATGCCTCGCGTTGCTCTTATAGAATAAAAGTTCACTGTTTGTAGGCTGGTCCATGTTTTATTAGATGAAGTAACTCGGTTGTAATCATGAGATTTTGAAAGCATTGGAGTTTGAGTTCTTAATCGGTTCCTGTCATGATATCAGAGAATAATTTAAGAATGGCGGGACATAACTATGGATGAAAACATGATCAAAGAGCATAGGGAATCAGATTCAGCGTTAGTGGGAGATAAGAAATGTAATCAATTTTGTATGAGAAATTTCTTAAGCAATTTGCGGTCCGTTTTAGCCGAGACTTCCAAGACCCCCCACACTGACATGCATTTGTCTCACTTTTCTTTTGTTTTGCCCTCTCTTGCTCTCTGGGCTGAATTCACTGTCATCCTACTTTTCAATGAGCACTTGTCACTTGCTGCATTGTGTCTATCTTTTGAATCTTTTAATTTGTTGTACATTGGCTGCCACAGTCTTTGTGTTATACTCTACAAATCACAATCAGCAAACCTCAAAACAAACCTCAAATATACAACCTTAATGATTTTTCACGCTTTTGTTGTAGATATCATTCATGATCACCAGGACTATAAGTTCCTCCTGGTAAATCCTCTGTCTTGAATTCATGAATTCTGTGCCTCTTGCAGCATGAAAAATGGAGTAGCGATTAAGCAAATCCAAAAGCATATTACTGAATGTGACTTCTTCCAAAGCAGATGATCGACCTCTTGAACGCCAAGGCTCTTGCCAAGAAAAGAAGGTAATACAAAACTGCTTGACACTGTGACAGGCAAGACTGATGTCTGTTGTTCCTGAAAAGTTAAAAGTTGAGACTGTTCTGTCTCTCTCTTGCTTTGTGTCTATAACTCAACGGGCCTTGGGCCTTGAATGGGCCAATTACGTGCCAGGCTGGTGTCAAATCAGAGCCCTGCAGGGGAGAAGAGAAACTTGGTGATTGGTGCTTCATTCATTCAGGCGGCTGCTCGTGCCTGGGGCTCCCAGACACTGGAGGGGCTCTCTGCGCAGATTTAAGCCCTATTAGGGGTTGGGATGAATGGGGAAGGGGAACTAGGCTCTCCACTTCTCTCTGGATGCCCAGCTGGCTAAAGTCTGATTCATTTGGCTTAGGTTTGCCGCATTACCCCATTATTAAATGAACGGCTATCTCTTGGGGGTCACACGGTTCATATTGTTAAGTTTGAGGGCGAAAAAATGTAACGAGTCAGCAGAGATCGACGAGGTATGGTGCTGGGAGTCAAAATGGGAAAAGAAAGAAAGAAAGAGATGTCATTCTTTTTTCCCCCTTCCCCTGCGCACTGCAGAAATCGGATGACTCCCATGTCCTATTCACAAAGGCCATCATTTTTTCCCCCCACATCTCTTTTTGTCACCAGCGTTCATGTTCAATTCCTTCAAAAGGCGAGACAGCATTCACTCACAGTCAATCACAGCACAGTGGCTCACCACCGCTCCTTTTCTATAACTACACAATTACAATATTTATGAGAACTCATGCTGATGGAAAGACTATTTTGCTGGATCCCCCCCACCCACCCTTCTCTCTCTCTCTCTTCCTCTCTCTCTGTCCTCTTTCTCTCTCTCTCTTTCTCCTTTTCTTTGTGGTCCTCATTCCTTTCTCTGGCTCTATTTTAATGAAAAGCGCGGCGGTGAATCGCTTGGGCATTCGGCGGGGTCGTAATTTCCACAACACAATGACATGAATAACTATGAGCTGATGGTCCTAAAGACACTGACAGCTCCCAGAATAAATACATTTACAAAACACAGGAGAATAAAGGGCAAAATCCCTCATCCTCCGTCCCCCACTTCGCCCCCGAGAGCCCTTAACAATAAATCATCTAAATTGATTGAAAAATGAAATGTTCATCGCAATGACCTTAGACAGAGAGAGAAAAGAATGAGAGAGAGAGGCAGAATGACTGCATTTAAAAGAACAGCGAACAGAAGGGAACGCAAATGTTCCCATCAGGGCGAATATCGTCTAATACCTCCGCCGGGGGAAGAATATTGATAGCGAGTGCATGACGGGTGGGGTGGTAGTGGTGGGGGGGCATCAAGAAATATTCCAACCACCACTGCCTCTGCTCCATCACCCCTCCTTCATTCCATTAGTCCTCGCTGCTATAATATGCATCAGAATTGCTACAAGGTGGTCGTCGCTGTGCTACAGCATGCAAGTGAAATCTCAGTCATTTGAACTTGAGGGTTGTGTCCTGGTGAGAGATGACTTATTCATGACGGAGTGTGCGTACCGGCAGAAGATTATCTACCCATGGGGTATTACCCTCCTGCCAAGGGCGTCCCAATGTGATGTTAACCTGTAGTACAGCGCTGCATGTGCCATGGGAAGTTTCTGTTTTCTGATCAAACAGGAGCGGGAGAGAGAGAAGCGATTAGAGGAAAGCTTCACCAGGGAGAAAAAAAGGACTTCAGTGGGATTTAAGGTTTGTAAAAACAGGTCCTGTTAATGGGCAAAGCCGCCTACAATGTGTGTAGTTACATGGGATGACTGTACAGCAGCAACCATCAAAAATAGCAATGTGCTCCAGAGGGTTGGAAATGTTGTGTACCTTGCTGGTAGATTCCCATCAAGCCACATACTTTTAGACTTTCTGTGAACCAATTCTAAACATCTATGTTTTTATTTTTGTTAGCCTGTCATGATGTTTAGCATGAGCTGTGTGTACAGTAACTATGGGAAATCCGTGAGTGGGAGACACCTTCACACACACACACACACACACACACACACACACACATACACCACCTCAAAGTGAAACTGATCAGTGACAAATATATATGACTTGGTTGGGATTCACATCATAATCCTAGCGAATCAGTACCTACAGATCTACTACCAAGATTGTAGCATTGGTGTAATGTCAAATAGCAGTTTCTGCCTTCATCACTGATTGGACCTGGGATTTGGCTTTTTTTTTTTAAGGCAGGGGGCTACACATGCAGAGTTTAGTGAGGAGATGACACTCCAGGTAGGTGGTCCAGGTACTGGTTCTCTAGGCTTATGGTGTAAAACCTGCGCCATACACGCACACACACATGCACAGATACATACACACACACTCACATTCCCCATCATGACACTAGTCATTATGTATGTATCTGTGTGTGTGTGTGTGTGTGTGTGTGTGTGTGTGTGTGTGTGTGTGTGTGCGTGTGTGTGTGTGTGTGTGTTTGAGTGTGTGCGTGTGCAGTGATTCCATCCAGGCCAGGCCAGGCCAGAGGAAGGATTGTGGGTAATGGTGGCAGCTACTCTGGGGGACAGCAGCCATTTCATGGCTGGCCACTCTGGCCTCTCCAAGCACCGCGGCCTGATCGATCCACACCCTGCCTCTCTCTCTCTCTCTCCCTCTCTCTCTTTTCCTGCCTCTCCCTCCTTCCCTTGCTCTCTCCTAGGACATTTCACGCTGGGTTACGCAGTGATGCATTTGATTGCACAGCACCTCACCAGGGCCGACTCATCAAAAACTTGATCCAGGGAGAGAGGGAGGTGGGGGAATAAGTTTGGCGCACCTCTCTCTAGTGGGAACCTGTGGATAAGATCGACTGTGTAAAACTTGAGAAGCTGCCAAGCAGAACATTTTCACCAATATCTGAATGTAGTCTTGCACTGCTGGGATTGTGGACTGACTAAAATATGCAGATAACAAGCAAGGTTTGAGGGCATGAAATGCTTCCAAGAATTGAAAACTTCGGCATGGTAGTGCTTTTTGCCAGATAGTAGTACAATTAGCCTCACATACACCTTCCCACATCCCTCCACCTCCATAGTCAGATGAATACAATTCCTCTTGAAATGTTCAAATGACTAACTACTGAGGTTCAAACATCTAAGAAACAACAAGACACCATCCAACAAATAGAGTTCCAGTTTAACAGTTCAGCTTTATAACAGCAGCAGCACACTGGTTACAGCTCACACTACCTGCAGCTACTGTACTGTGTATCCGCGTCAGCAAAGCTACCCCGTTATCTCCATGTCCTTCAGTTGGCCATGTCACTGCTCCTGACCGGCCATTAAATGATTCAGTGGGTCGTCCCGGCTCTTTACTCAAACTTCTCATGGGGCAGGTCTTCATTATGGATGAGCCGGTGAGTGCAGGACGTCTCCAATATGCAGGGTTTGCAAACTTCTGTCAGAATTGAACATGAACACTCTTCTGTCCCGGCCCCCGCACCCTCTTCCCCCCCGCTGACTAGTCTTGAGACGAGCCATGGGTATTATAAAGGTGAAGTGGAGAAATTGGGAGGAATAATGTGCGTGTCTGTGTGTGTGTGTGTGTGTGTGTGTGTGTCAGTGTCGCTTCTACCCAGTGCTTGGCTAGGATGACACCTCATTATAGTTCAAATTTCACCTTGGCTCAACCTCTGGCCCCAGGCATCGCCAGTGGACCACTGCACACTCCAGAGGGACAACTGCAAGCCTCCACATTCTCAGCCCAGTGCACTTACACACACACACACACACACACACATACACACACACAGCAGTTCTGAATGGGCCCATGATGCCTTTGTCAGGAGAGTTAGGCCCGTCTTAAACTGCACCTTCATAACATAAGGTGAATATAATAGCAAATCGGCATGCAGTAACTCCATCTATATTCACACTGGGAAACCAAGCAGGGTGTTCGTTCCTTTCTCTAAGCTGGATTTGGTTGAGCAAACAAGCTATGTGAAATGAGATCTGTTTGCACAAAAAGCGAGACATTGTGCTTGAGTGTATTCAGCTCTCAGTGAGAGAGCCGGGGGAAAAGGCGAAATTACTTGTGCAATCCCTTTTGTAAATGGACAGTCTATCCTTCTGTGTCTCCCTCAGTCCTTTGCACACACTTGCTCTCCCTCAATTTCCTTTATCTTAGGCTCTACGTGTATGTATCGCAAGTCTTTTCTCTGTATCTTAGCTCATTCATTATCTCGGTATCAAATCACATCATACACATACACATATGTACACACACACACACACACTGTCTTTCTCCCTGGAACAATGGTGTGTCTTGGTTGAGGGAGCAGCCAGGCTAGATAAGGGCTGAGACCTGATCCCATCTCTGAGCCACTCTTCTCAGACAGAGCTCCAGTGTAATTACAGCCCCCACCCTGGCTGGCCATCGGCCCCTGAACGTCCACACTGGGACAGGCGTGTGTGTGTGTGTGTGTGTGTGTGTGTGTGCGTGTGCGTGTGTGTGTCGGTGTCTGTGTTTTTTGAGTCAGTATGTGTTGGTGTTGCCGTGTGCTTTGGTGCATTTCTGTGCGTTTGTGCGGTATAATTTTGTGACACATGCACACGCACACACTCGCACACACTCGCACACGCACACAAACACACACACACACAGAAGACAGAAAAGTGGTTCAAAACTAGTTTTCCACCCTTGGGCATACACTGAATGGACAAAATATTAGGGACACTCACTCTTTTCATGGAGTCCACTGATGAGGTGAATCCAGGTTAAAGCCATTATCCCTTATTGGTTTCCCTTATTGAATCTACACCGATCACAAAGGAGGAGATGTAGATAAAGAGAAGCAGACGAGTTAGAGAAGATTTTTAAGATTTGAGACAACTGAGATGTGGATTGTGCAAAAGCAGCTGCAACTCAATGTCAGGAAGATGTGCGTAACATTTTGTACATTCAGTGTAAATGTTCACACAGGTTGTCTCCTCCAAATCAGAGACTGCACATCCATTGGTCACGGTGAGCGCTGTAGCTACAGGTGCTGGTTTGAATTGGCCATGGTCATCCATTGTTTGAGTTGAAACACAGTTGAGACTCGAAGCACGCCTCCATCAGGGTGAGATATGGTTGGCAATGATGTGTTAAAACTGCAGTATGAAAAGAAAAACAGTCGCTGTAACACAACACAAGAAGTGAATGGAATCAGAAAAAGAGAAAAAAAAAGAAGGAGAGACAAGGAAGAAAGGGACGCTTTAAAACGCAAGCAGTGAAAGGAATGAAAGAGACAAGAAGGGAGGCAGAGGAGGAGGGAGCGAGGGAGGGAAGGAGGGAGAGAGTCAGAGAAAGAGACTGAGACAAGAAGCAGAGAGAGAAGCTTAGTTGAAGAAAGTTTCAACAGTCCTTTATTATAAAATAATGACAAAACAAGAGAGCATGGTAGGGATAGAGGAAGATAGCCAGAATGACAAAAAGAAAGAAAGAGAATGGAGAGAAGGGAGAGAGCTCTCTGTTTGTCCCTGAAAGTAAAGCTCTATCGATTCCCCAAAGCGGATAATTTGGCAGCGGAGGTTTTGTACCCTTAGCTGCTGGAGTTATGGATGAGCTGGGTGGATAAAGGTTGACTCTGACCAAGATGAGACAGATGAGAGAGAGGAGGAGAGGAAGAGAGAGAATCGCAACGATAGAAAAACAGACCCGAAGAGAAAGAGAGAACTGCCAAAATAACACCCAACAGTTTGAGTAATCCAGAACCATGGCTAGGCTGTGTGTTTTTGAAGAGAACGTGGAGAGTGAAGGGCAAGGAAAACTGGAGTGGAAAATAAGACTAACCACCGGGGGACTCAGCCAACACATGTATAGCCTGATTCAATGACCCAAAGTACACACACACACAGACGGATCAATCTCTCGCTTTCTATTCACTTTCTCCAATGACGATATGCCTTATCCTGAACAAATACTGCCATCAGCCACAAGTAATGCTCCATAACGCTGCCTGATACCAAAAAAAACAACCTTTCTATTTCTCGCCCTCTACTACCACCGCCCTTCTTTGCCTCTATCCCTGCTTTCTTTTGCTCTCCCGCAGGATTATCTCCCCTTCTCTTCCACCACAGGCAGAGAAAATGGGCAGCTTTGCCCAGCAAATGTGCTTTTGTGTGTTTTAGTGTGTGTCTGTGTGGGGGATTGCACAAAAGCGAGTGTGTGTGCGTGTGTGGCTGCGCATGTGTCTGTGTGCATATAGTTGTACAAAGCCAAGCAGTCTTTTGTTTGCACAATAATGCAATTGGATTACAGTGGTGTAGGTAGACCTGCTGTTTTCCATGTAAGAACCTAGGAGGCTTTTCAATCCATGGGCCTGTGATTGAATTACCTATTGTTCTAAGCATCTGTCTTACACCGCGCACCGGCTCAACGAGTAGGATGCAATGTAGGTGTACCATGTATGCATATTCAAACACACTTGCAGACTGCTTGGTGTGTGTGTGTGTGTGTGTGTGTGTGTGTCTATGTATGTGTGTGCTGTATGCGTGGTGTGGCCAAGCATGTAATTCCCCACTCAGGATAGCTGCTTGAGGTTTAGCACGCTACTATGGCTCCTGTGGAGGTGTGGTGTCACAACACTACATACAGTATGCATGTTGATGTGCCATCCCCCACCACTGCTGTGGCAACTTAGCTCGCCCTCACAAAACAAGCTCAGACAGCCAGCACTCCCAAAAAAGATGAATAAACTGCCTTTTATTCAATAGTCACGATGACCATGTTTCACCCATACAGCCTTCATCAGCTGACTGCATTTTGATCAAGGTTATTATACAGTAGTGAATAACTGAATAAAAAACTGCATGAAAAATTGTCAAGACCAGCCACAATGTTTCATTAGCATTGCCCAAACTTAATAATTTCCAAACCTGTAACGCAAAACTGACAATCAAGTTGTAACTAAACTATCTACAAATATGTTTTTGTCACATAGATTAGCTACCACATTTCCAAATGCGAGACGTTCTCTGGGCGAGCGAGCATCACTCAGTATGAGGTGAGGGACCTGACTGATAGACTGATAGTCGTGTGCAATGGGAAAAATAATTGGCTGCTTACACAAGTTTATTCCAGTTCCATTATTCAATTTGCATTATCATCTGCGTACACATTTGTCTTCTCTGTGCAGAGTTCCTCAAGTAGCGAGTCGTCTTTGCAACAGTGATGTAAAACACTGCCTCTAAGGGACTCAAGGGTTTGCCATCAAGTCATCAAGTTTCAAATTCTACTGGCAGCAGCTTTAAACTAAAACTAAATGTAACAAAAAATAAAATCTAACATTTCTGGAAAACAGAGATTAGTGAACCCCAACTGAAAATTAACTGCAGTTTGAAAATGAAATCTAATTAAAAACTAATGCAAAAATTATATTACAACCCTGACTGTACCTGCTAAATAAATATTGATTCATTTCTGGAAAGTGCCAGTTATTTATCAGGTTTTTATAGTTTTTGGGTCCTTTGCATCTCACCTCCAGTGTCTACTTAATTTGAAAAATCAGACTGTGAAACATGAATCACCTAATGATGATATAACAGGTACGCTCACAGCAAAGGAAACTGAAGAAAAATGTGCTTTTCTCTGAACAGTAACTATTTACATAATTACAGTAACAACTGTCTGTAAGTGAAGGTTTATTGAGTTTGTCTACTCTGTGTCTCAACTTTGTACCCAAAATTACAGAGGACAATAGATGCTCTGATGCATGAAACACCACTAGAAATTATGGCGGTTGTGTAATGTGACATTTCATTTCTCAATTTTCAGCATACCTCCCTGGTGTTATTTTGTTAGCAGCCAACCTCCAACATTACCTGCCCCCTGGAGTGTCTTGTCCTTGACATTAAGGCTATTTTTGGATGTCTTTTTAACGATAATTGCACAGAGGCAAAATGACTTCTTCAAAAAGTGGTCCCAGAGCACACTCAAAGATAACATTGCATCAGTCAAACCGGTCTATTTGGTATGCTGTGTGCTTTAGAGGCTCCACTTTCAGACTGCTGCGAGGAAAACATACATGCAGACATACAAAAAGGTAGTGACATCATTGCTCATCATACCAGGATAGCCAATGGGGGGTGGGGGTGAAAGAGAGTCACCCTACTCACTCACTACACCGTCCTGCTGTGCAAGTGAAACACTGCTTTACAGCCCCAATTGCAGTAATCATACTTATCAGTCCCTGTTGAACTACTGTTTTGAATCAATAAATACATATTGGCACTCTCAAATTGATTGACTGGGTTGTTGATGCAAGTACTGCCAGCATATTGCAGCAAAAACTGAGCTGTGCAGGAATTCTGAGGCTATAAATCGCTCATGTTGGTAAAGTTTGGAAACATTACAGTAAAACACATTTATGAGCTATCATTACAAAATGCTTTTTTTTTTGTTTACATATACAAACTCTCCAAGAGTCCATACTGAAATGGTCAAAAGCCATAAGGATTCCATAAAGATTATAGCTTGAAGTAAACAACAGTAAACATAAAAATCTGACTGCCATATTTCCCCCTCAAGAAACACAATTTGCAAAGGATTTTAACGATGATTTCCTTCTCCATTCCTTCTCTGAACATTATTTATGCCGCACATTTTCCTTGGCTCTCTCTCTCTCTCACGATTCAGTATTCTGAACAACATGTAACAGGCTCGTGGAAGAAGGCTGCTGTGTTTCTCATCTGTGCACAGGTAATAGCAGTTCTGCATTCCCTCCCGGTGTTAGAGCCAAGGTCGCTCCCCTCCACAAATAGACTCCGTGGCTTTCAGCCCAAGAGAGAGCAAGCCTCTATCATAGGGGGGAGGAGGGGGGGGCAATAGATTTATAAAAAGGGAAATTGTATAGAGAAATGAATGATATCTCTGCATGCACGCCACACGCAGAACAGCAGGGGTAGTGGTGGACGTGATAGTGTGTGTGTGTGTGTGTGTGTGAGAGTGTGTGTGTGGCCATTTTGTTATGGCAGAGCCATTGTAGCTGTCCTTCAGTGATGCTGACGGAGGATATAAATTCATTACCCCATGAAGTAGAGGACCCATCATTGTCAACACGGCTGTGATGCATTCACATACAGTGCACATTTGTGTGTGTGTGTGTGTGTGTGTGTGTGTGAGGGTGTGTGTGTGTGTGTATGTGCTTTCGCATTCTGTCTGTGCAACTCCTGTGTGTGTGTGTGTGTGTGTGTGTACAGGTGTGTGTGTGCATAAATGTGTGTGTGTACAGGTGTGTGTGTGTGTGTGTGTGCGCAGGTGTGTGTGCATACCTCTACGCACTCCTCCACTCCGGTGTGTGAGAACTGCTGAAGGTCAAGCGGAGAGGCGGGATCAGCTGACTGTTATTCAACAGCAGCCGCAGCAGAGGCTGTCAGGAATATTGATTGACAGCGTTTACTCCAGACAGCTCCACTTGGCATGTCATTGACATGAAATGTGAGGCTTCCGCCCCAGTCAAGGAGCCCATGATAATCTGCCTGTATTTATCACACCTGCGCGCCGCTTTCTAGACCAGACATGTGACTGCTGAGGTGATGGGGCCACAGTGTGTCCAAGTGTGTGTGTGTGTGTGTGTGTGTGTGTGTGTGTGTGTGTGTGTGTGTGTGTTCATCCCTTCAACAATGACCCTGAACTTCCATGCCGAGAAGATGAGAATACATTCTATGTTGTCGCCATTATCCAAGATGGATTGAAAAGTGAAAAAAAGCCTGTGCCCCCTCCTCCCTCCCTCCTTGATACACATGGGCACACACAAAGAAAGACACACACATACACACACACACACACACACACACACACATAAGGTTCCATGGACATCTTGAAAAGGATTCAATCTTAGTGGAGGGAGTTGCTGTTATCCCATTTTGGATGTTTTCTTGGAGGGTTCTTTTTACATTCTTTTGTCGTTCTCTATCCCTGCCTTTTCCCTGGTGATTTATGACAGGCAAAGGTATAAAGGATAGCTCTTTAAATACACCAAAAATGGCCTTTCCTCCCGATCCTCTCCATGAAGTTATTCAATTGCCACCCAATATGGCAGGGACAAATGACAGCCATTAGGGTGCAAAGCTTGCAGTTGCACTTTGGCCTGAGCCTCTCACCTAGTCATTAGGCGGGGCATTCATCACATGGGAGATGAAACTGACTCCAGGAGGCTCTGATCACGAGCCAGAGTCTCTGAAAAGATCATCATTTTCTTATTAGGGGTACTACTGGACTGCAGAAAGAGTTTGAGAGGTGAACCCAAACAATATTACACTCTTTGAGCCCAGAGTTTGCACTTGAGCCCAAGTAATATTATACTTTCTCTCCTTTCTAAACTCCAAAAAACACACACGCCAGAATGTTTGCACACACACACACACACACACACACACACACACACACACACACACAGGTAAGCCTACCAGACAAGGGCAACCTGCCACTGCAGGGCTTGGCGAGGTCAAAGTGCCGAGACCCGTCGGACACACCGACGCCGTGGTATTTCCCCAAAATGTCATTCTCTTTGATCCCACCCACTGTCTGGAACGAGAAAAAAGCGAGGGAGAATTGGACAGAGAGAAAGGAGGACCTTCAATTCCGTTCCACCTCTCAATACAAGACAGAGAAAGACAGAGAGAGATGAAGAAATTAAAGAGTGAACTTTTAAGCGGAACAAAGAACAAGAGAGAGCGGAGCGGGTGGCGAGAAATTGACAAGATTCAAGAAAGATATTAAGGGTATAGTGGAGCAGAAGGATGGAGAGAAGGTGAGAGAGATGGTGAAAACTCAAAAATCACCTCATCATCAAAGTCCCCCATCCATGAGTGAGGGAGAAGGGCAAACTTAAAACGGCTGAAAGAGAGACATGGAGCGAACCCTCTTCTTTTGAGGTGAGATGGTACCACAATCCATTAAAATTGTGTGTGTGTGTGTGTGTGCGTGTGTGTCTTTCCACCCACCCATATCCTTCAGTCTGCGTTAAGTGGAAGAAAGATGAGAGGTGCATGAGGCAAGGGGGGAGAAGGAGCAGAATCAAGACAGGCTGAAAAGAACATCTGTCTTTGTTTGCCAAAGTGTGCTCAGGCTTTTGGCTTCATTTTTTTGGAATAGCATATGGCCTAAGCAAACATGTAGAGATGACTGGAGGGTCTAGCAAGCTTATTGTTGAAACACTGAGTCTGTACATTAACTACAAGGACAGGGAACTGACTTCTGTCCACCAGCCACTGTGGCTCCTGGTTGCCACTTTCAGGGTTTGCCCATGCCAATCTGATTTTTAATATAGAAAGTAATTAATCTCCAAACAATGCTTAGGTAGAGACTGGTAGTAGAGCTGGCCGATATATCGTATAATATCAATATTGTGATATGAGACTATATATCATCTGGGATTTTGGTTATCGTAATATTCACATTTGTAATATCTTAAAGGTTGCATTACAGCAAAGTGATACTTCTTTCTGAACTTATTAGCCTGTTCTAGCTGAATAAAATGAACAAAGATTGCCTTTACCTGCTCATAAAATCCACATTACTTATTACTGATTACACATTACTGATTACTAATGAGCATTACTAATTTTCTAAATTTTCTTGTCTGTAAATATCTTATGAAAGCAAGAATACTCATCCCCAAAATAGCGTCACATTATTGATATCGAGGTATTCGGTCTAGAATATTGTGATATTTGATTTTGTCAATATCGCTCGGCCCTAACTGGTAGTAGATCTAGATCCTAGTTAAGGTAGTCCAGGTTTACCAGTATTTGGCTTGTGGTTGGTGGCTGGCGTTCAATTCCGAGCCTATAGGAAACACATATGTACCACAAATCTGTAGAGCAGAGGCCTAGGATACAAGACGAAGAGACACTAGAAACGACTCTGCTGGATACTGGGGGAAAAAAAAAAAAGAGCGCTGAAAGAAATGCATACCACGGTGTCTGCATGGATGAAGTTCTGAAGAGCGGGGGGCGGCGTGACAGAACCTCACCCAAAGGTGCGTAAAATTGTTGACGGGGGAAGTGCGCGAAAGTGACGGCGGGGAGGAAAGGTCGACGAAAGGGCATCGCCGGGCTCCGGTCGGCGGCTGTCGGCCAGACTCAACAGCTTGGTCGATGTGCGCCGTAACAACCGCCGATCCGCCGATCCGCCGGGATCTCGGTCCAGGGGCAGGTTGGATGATGTGCTCGGCCGGGCGTGGGTTCCACATATGCCAGGGTAAACTGGGAAGCCGCTTTCCACTCCACGACATCACGGCTCCAGCTACTCCATATAGGAGAGGATATAAACCTCGGCGCAGATGGAGCGCACTTCATCTTTTTCACTCGACTCTAAATTAAGTGGGATCGTAGGGGATTTCTCCTAATGCGAGTTATAGTGCCGCAACCGCTGAGGGTGGAAAATCCAGCTGCAACAGCCGTGTTTATCCTAAACACAGGTTAGATGCAAATAGAAAGTTATTTTTCTAACATTATAAAGCAGTTAATCCTTTTCCCCCCTTATATCAGGCTATCATTCATCCTCCATCGCCATCACTGTCTTTTCTACTCCTCTGATCCCTCTCTCATTCTCTCAATATCGGCCCTCTTTATAAGTCTTTGTATAAAACGTCATTCCTAACTCCTGTTTCTTTATGTTCCATTGGCTCATGGTCTCGTAAAACAACATCAATTCTAGGGAAGAACGGCGTCCCTCAGAGTGATACGAGCGCGCTAGATTTCTTACTTGGACACAAATATATTTCAGGCCCCGTGAAGGCAATAAAGCTGACAACGTGTGAGAATAAGTAATGAGGAAGCAGAGAAGGAAGGGAGATAAGAGACGGAGATAATGGCAAACAATTAAGGGGCTTTGTTTATCCTTTGTCTTTGTGTAATGCCAGAGAATAAACTATCTCCCCTTCTCTCCTTTTCTCTTCGGTGCTTCCTTATCTATCTTTCATTTAAACTTTCTCTCAATCCTAACCTTTCTTTCTCACTTCACCCAGCCTCTCTCTCGTCTCTCTCTGATTGGCCTCCCAGTCTTCCCTTTCCTCCATCCCTCTCTCTCTCTTTTTATCTGAGGAACTCCATCACCCACTGCTCTTCCTCACTCTTCTCTCCCTTTTCCCTCCACACCTCCTTTCTGCCTGACAGCCACGATGCGCAGGGGCTTTGCAGGGCTTAGCGAGCACAGTGAACAGTAAACATTTTACAGCGTTTTGGGGAACCATAAAGAGGAGTCATTTCAGCTCAGTCCTAAAATCTTTTTTTTTTTTTTAATAAGGTCAGTGACTCACTGCAAAGAAGTGCACCTCCTCCTTAGTGGGGATATTTAGAAAGTTGCCTCCCTCTCTGCAATATGTGTTATTGAGTGACTGAGGTGTGTGGGATGGAGCAGGGTTTACTGAGTAGGAACACTTGACTGCACTGAGGGTGAAGGGGGTGTGTGTGTGTGTGTGTGTGTGTGTGTGTGTGTCACTGTGTATGTGTACACGTCCATATTTTGAGTAGTGTTGGGTGGTAAAATGTCATTTGATAATGCAAGTAATATTACTGCTTTTCCCAGTGGTGTAATGTCCCAGTTTCAAAAATAATATTGCAGTTACCGATCAGAAATAAGGTGTTACTCACATTGTCGCCCCCTCTAAATGTCAAACTGAAGTTTACCTGTCCAAAAACTATTTGCCATCCCTATTGCCCGATTCGTTTTAGTCATTATTGGTCATAATTCTAAATGAATCCTAGCCTAGATGTGAAATCGCAGAAATGTTTACTTTGTATGGGTGGAAGTATTCCCAATATTCCCAATATTTATTGAGACAAAGGATTAAAAAATGGTATTCTGTAAGCTTGATTCACCACTCATCCACAGGAGACATAACTGAGTTATCCTGGTTTCTGAAGGTAAGAAGAGGATGCAGTAGTTGCGATTTTTGGGAGTGCGATGGAAAAGTAATATAAGGAGTAGTGTAACAAATTACTGCTGCAAGGGAGTAAAAAGTAATGAATTGAGTAAACAGTAATGAGTAATAGATTACTTTCTTGATTAATGAGCCCAATAGTGAGTTTGACAATGTCTCCACATGTGCATGTCACCTTTATCACACTATCAAACATTAACACTTAGTTCCTCAAGTCTATACTGATACTCTGAGAAGAGGTTTGCCTCTGCAGATATCCCTTCTTGCACAAACGAGACGTGTGCACTGTACAGTGCCTTACATCATCATAAACTACTTCTCCCCAGACTATTGACCCTCAGCATCTGTTTGTAGGTTTCCTCATTGACGCTAATGAAACATCTGTCTGCTGTTTCTCCAACAGAGGCTGCACAGTTAATTGCAAATAGATTACCCTACTAATTATGTCACTTTTCTGTGTTCATGTTTTGTTTTTTGAGGGCTTTTGAGTAAAAGAGGGGAGCATGAGTGTGTACGTCTGTCTTGATTCCTTCTACTTCACTACTATGTAAACAAGCTTTTGAGTTATTCGCTTCTGAGTGCGTGCTTAACCGCTTATAGAAGTATGTGGTGTTGGTGTTTGAAGTGCATGCTCATCTGTGCATAAGAGTGTGGGTGCATGTTGGAGCCTGTATTCCTGCCTGTCGGCCAAGCCTTTCTTTCTGCATTCTCCTTAACTAGCGGCCTTAGTAGATAAATAATGACCTTGGGTATAGCTTCATGTGGCCCCTGTCCTTTTTACTATTTTTCTGATAAGTAAGTCTTCCCAGCAGCACTTTCTTTCATGAAATGTTTCATTTCCCCTAACAACCTCTATCATATTCCCCCAGTTCAGAGGGCTGGTCTTCTCACCAATTGCCAAAGGATCTGTAGCCATGAAGATCACTCTCTCTCTCTCTCTCGCTCTCTCTCTCTCTCTCTCTTTCTTTTTACTCTTTTTCTCTGTGTGTGTGTGTGTGTGTGTGTGTGTGTGTGTGTGTGTGTGTGTGTGTGTGGTTTGAGTCCCCTAAGGCAGGCGGGGCAAGGACCTGGGCAAGGCAAGCAGGAATGCAGACAGCATTCTATGCCTTCACCTTTCACACTTCCCTCGGCTCAGACACAAGAAGAAAAGGGAAGAAAAGGAAAGAAGGGGAAGCAAACAGGCCGTCTGAAATACCTCTTCCCTCCGTGTGAAAGAGGCAAAGGTGGAGACACACCAGAGTGGTGGGAAACACAGTGAAAGGGAACGGAAAACAGGAAAAGGTCACAAGGGGAGGACAGACAAGCTGGGAAAATGGAGGAGTGGACTTAATGAAACAGGCAGCGGTTCATAGATTCAAGACCTTTCCTGGCCAGAGAAGAGCGGGAGATGGAAGTGGAGGGATGATGGACAGAGAGATGCTAATTGTAACTTTAACAGCTCTCTGCGACTGCACAAGATGAGCCACCACAGCTGCAAAAATATATGAAAATATAGCAACTTGAAATGAATACATACACTGGATGAGAGGAGGCGTGCGAGGGAGGGGGGAGAGAATGAAAGGGAAAGAGAGAGAGAAGGAATGCGGGGTGAAGCAACAGAGAGAGATGCCGAGTTTGACATAATCAGAAGAGAAGGTGGTTAGTAATTCCATAGTAAGCTATATGGTAAGGTGACCCAGCTACCCTTGTGGATATGTAAGTAGGCGTTCATGTAGCAGTCCAGAGGCGCCCAGGGGAGGGAAAGCTGTTCTGAGGTCAGCTCCAAAGGCGGCAGCATGGGGCTTTTGTATTGAGAGGCCTGCCAAATCCCGGGGCCCCAGATCAGATGAAATTAAAAATGCACAGGCAGGAACTATACATCTACGCCCGAGGCTCAGCTTTAGCATGCACTGAACAGTCAGAGGAACAAAGTGGGAAAAGGAAGAAGGAAGGAGGGAAGGATGAAGTGAAAAAGGGAAAGAATAAGGGAGAGATAGAGAGAGAAGATGGATGGGGAAGGGGACAGGAGATCGGGAGAGCAGGGATAATCTGTTATCATGTCAGCTGCTAATAGTTTTAAATGCAAGAACATTGTTATGAAACACTTAATGGAAAAGCATACATGTATTATCTTTTCATTTATTATTAGGATGGGTCCTATGGATACTGGGATATAATGATGATAGGTGAATCTATTAAAACAAAAGATACAAAGATTATTGCCTCAGGCAATCATTGGCAAGGATGTATAATTATCTCCACTCATAAAGAGACAGAAGTAAGATGCTGCTTTTAAACAATTATCTTTCTTTTTTTTTAAGTTACAGTATTACAGCTTCTCTGATAGCTGTGATAATTTTCTATTTTCTAAATGATCCATTCAATCTTTTGTGAAACCAAAGTACATAATTTCATTAAAAAACAGCCTTGATTGCAAATGCAATATAATGACTGCACAAACACACAGACACACACACACACACACACACACACACACACACACACAAACACACACACACACACACACACACAAATCCTTTTCCATGTGGTTTACTTTAGTTTCCTCTAATTAGAGTAGATCTGAGCAAACAAAATAAAGCCATATTGGTTCAGGATCAATGACTGTATTGGGATAAGCTTGCACATTGATCCCACCACTCAAAGAAAAAAGAAAAACAAAACAAAAAAAACCAATTGAAATGAACGACACAAAATGTGTTTGAAGTGAGAAATTTGCCAACGCCAAATGACACAGAAACTCAAACCACCACCTCAAACTCGAGCTTCAGATCTGCTCCAAGGATTTCCATCAATCAGTTCTTGACACCTGCCTTCCGCATGAATTCTCTGTTTGAGAGAGGCTTTGAAACAATCTGCCCAGTAGTGAGCAGTCGGCAAAATGTGTGAAGTACAGAAGACCAACATTCCTACAGGAGTGGGATATCTGCAGAGCAAACCTCAAGTTTGCCTTTCGAGTCGATATTTGATTTTTTCTGTCTTCTGTGGCTTTTGGTTGAAGCGGAATTCACACAGTGTACTTTGGAAAGAAGATGATTACTGCCAAAACTACAAGTGCAGATACTTGTAAGAGGTAGTAAATGAGTAAGTTCAGTGAACTAGTACAGAGAGAGTGCTATTAGTGAAATGCAATATGTCAAAAATACACAAACAGAACTGAAGGGACGCAGGGAGAATTCATACAGTAGCATCAGCTGGTTCTCTGAAATGAAAGTGATGCCTGTGAAATTCCCTGCACGATGTTACCGGGTTTGAGTCAGAGGAATCAGAGAGAACTGAGTAGTAACAGTCGCACAGGCTCTGACTCACAAAGTACCTGTATATAGAGAGTGACAGTAAAACTCACGAGTCCAGCACACTGTAAGCCTGGAAGGAGACATACGGTAAGCTGCTTAATGTCAGCGCAGAACAGAGGGAAAGCGGCACTGGGGAGAGAGAGAGAGAGAGAGATGGAGGGAGAGAGGGGTATGGATGGATGGACGGAGAGAGAAAGAGAAGCAGGGATTTGGGCCTGTGATAGGATGTCGTGGGGTGGGGTCGGCAGGACAAAAAAAAATAAAATGAAGGGAGTGTGTGAGATGGAGTTAGACGGGGAGTGAAATGAAAAAGCCCCTCCAGACAGCTTGGTGACAGGCATAAGTTACCCCCCCTTCCCATGTCTTTCGGCGCGTAATCCAGGTAACGCGGCACGAATAATGGATGAAACATCAAACGGCAATCCTCCCGCCCGGCCAACCTCCCACCTCCAGCTAACCAGCTATAGCGCCCGCACGTTCCAAAATCCCCTTTCATGTTACTGCCGCGCAGCACGCTCCAAAACGCTTATCACCGCCGACAAATCCTCCTTTTTTTCCAATATGGGTGGGGGGAGAGAACAGAGGAATTCATATTGCATACATATTTTGTGACGCAAAAAAAAAAAAAAAAGAAAAATAAAGGCGGATAGGTTCGTTATTTATTTGTTTGAGCGTGACGTGCGGTAGGCTATTTCCTTTGGGTGCCGGGTGGGTGCTGGGTGCTGGGCGCTGGGTGCTGGCAGTAACGTGCGGTGAGAGATGTGCGGAGTCCCGGCGCGTGGCAGGAAGACGGAGTGTTAGTGCTCCCGCGGTGAGGATTTTAGGGGATCGTTACATAAACATGGGGCCCATTAAGTACGGGAGAATGTAATTTAGGGAAGTGACAGATCATTCTTTTTATGCTGTCTGGTAATTGCAGACGCTGCATCATTGGGGCTGTGAATGAGATGAGTATAAGAAGGGTGGGGTGGGGGGGGGGGGTTAAGCGCGGATGTGGTCGATCGGGAGTGCACGTGTATGTGTGACTGTGCATGTGTATGCATGTGCGCACCCGCCTCTTCGCATGTGCGCACGGTAAGGGCCTTCTGCTCCTCCTGGCTGGCTGGCTGGAGAATTCCACCTTCTGGGCCTTAGTTAGTGGAAGTTGCTAACACGTAATTGAGAGTGGCAGAGAACTGGCTGAGCACCGCTGGAGGCTCAGAGGAGGAGGGGTTCGGCAGTTGGGGGGGGTCACAAAGGGGGTAAGGGAGGGAGAGGCACAACGCAGTGGGTGAGGGGTAGAATAGTTGCCCCCCCCCCCCCCCCCCCCAGAAGGTAAATGCTGAGGCCTTTTGGGTAGAGCATGATGGCGTGCTTTCTTTTCCTTCCTCCTCCCCTGATTGCTACACACACACACACACACACACACACACACATACATAAATAGGCGCACACACATGCAGGCACACATACACGCTTCTGTTTTGGAGACTTGGAATTTACCTCATCAGAGCAGAGTCCTTGGGGCCTGAGGGGGGGGGAGGGAGTCTCTTCTGCCCTCCTTTCGCTCTCGCCTTTCCCCTTCTTCTCCTTCGCCTTCCCTCTCCCTCTCTCCCTCTCTCCCTCTCTCTCTTTCTCTCCGCAGAGCCCCAGAGCCGAGGCCTTAATGAAGACGAATGCGAGGAATCAATTTGCGGCATCTTCCCTCCATCTGGCTGGGGCTCGTCTCTGCGCCTCAATTAGCACGGCAGCTGGGGGAGAGCTCCTCCAAACTAGCAGCCCTATTACACACACCAGCCTCTTATAGAGCGACTATGGGCTACGGGCGTCGCTGAGAGAAGCATGCATTTAGAATGGGAGGAATGTGCTACTTAAAGCTTAGCAGCGAAAATCTGTTTTTCTTCTGAGTCCAGGAATGAAACAATGAAGCTTTGCCAAACTCCACTGCACTCCTCCATTAGAGATTCTGTAACAACCCGGTTGATAAACGATAAAGGGGAGAAGTAGTAGCAGTCGAGCATTTGAATTGTATCACCGTTATTGATTTGTTGTGGAGACAAATTGGGAAAATCTCTCCCGAGACCTATTTTGACTAATGATTGCTTGACAGTTCGGCTGCAACTGTATAACAAATTAACAATTGTTTCGATGCTTGTTGGGAAATGCTTTAAAAATCAACATTCACTGTGCATATCTTGCACCTGTTGCATCTACTGAGACTAAAGCTATACAACTGAGCAGAAATCCTCTCTTGATGCTTACTGGTCTATTCAACAGACACACAACGGAGTCCAAGACTGGCTGCTGCCCAGATACAGTAACACAAATATAGACATCGACTGTAGCTAGAATCTGTTGTTTCACTGGATTATATCAATATCAGTCCAGCGTCGCAGGCTGCCCAAGCCTGACCAAATATTGACACGCCGCTCTCCAACTACCCGAGTTCAAACTGTTGGCGTCTGTCATCCTGCATATCAGATTAGCGTGAAGCTAACAAGTAAGGGAACAGCAGAATACTGGCATTGCCAATATCTAGCTTAATTTTGGGCATTTACACTATAAGCTTGTTATGATGACAAGCTTGGCAATGAATAAGTGGGGCAGATTTGAACACCAGACAGACAGAAGCTCCGTTCCTTGTTGGGACGGCTCATTGTGAGTGGGCCCATAGTGGCTAGCGGGCTCAAATGAGGGACACCCAGTGAGACCCAGTAGAGGAGTTGATTGGGGCCTTCTGGAGGCTATTTGGCAGGAGGAGGCCTAATTAAATGAGTAAGAAACAAGTAAGCTCACTATTTTCTCATTTGTTTGGCAGTAGCTTACTACAGGCTGGATTAATTGCCCTTAAGGTAAAGGAAAATTGAGACCCAGAGGAGAACTGATCTGTGGGACAATATCAAGCTTCTACTTTGTTCACACACTCCTGCTAAACTTTTCAAAGGTACGCTGTGGCATTTTAAAAAAGACATTATCAAGTAACACATTTGCAACGTTCATTTTCTCAAATTCATCGTTATCAATTCAGCGGCGAATGTTTATGTTTACTGCAAAGTTGAGCTCAAAGCACAAAGGGCTTACTGTTATGGGGAAATGACTTCAATGCATTCAAATCAAGTGGAGCGCTATGGCACACACGCACGCACACGCACGCACACGCACACACACACACACACACACACACACACACACACACACACACACACACACACACACACGCACACACACAGAGTTGATGGAAGCCGCACCATAACAAGCCCTTCTCCTCTGGTTAATACACACCAAATAATGAGAGTTAGTTTAGCAATAATGTGCAGTGCTTTGTTATCATCTTTCACACTAAATGGTCCCTTATCAAACTGCGTCACTGCGCGCTCACCTAATTGAGTTCCCTATGTAGGTCACGCGTGTTTCGCTACATGCCTGCACATCTCTCTCTCTCTCTCTCTCTCTGTTTCTCTACTCCTACTCTCTCACCCTCCCCTCTACTTCCTTGATGCAGAGAAATAACACTCTGCAGATATGTACAAGCCTAAAAATGGAAGGTGATTCAAGTCTGACTTTGATACTGTGCAGCACAGGGTCTGCCACTTTATGTTGTCATCACAAAAATATACATAGAGATACATAGAGCACAGTGTTTAAGGGTAGACAGGAGGCGGGATGACGAACATGAAGGCAGGTGAGGAGGCATACACGCACACACACACACACACGCATAAACGCATCCACACATGCCCAGACTCATGCACACACACACACACACACACACACACACAGACATTTATATTTAGACAGCCATGCATTTGTGTACAGTACAGCTTCAAAACTCCCTCCCCTGCAGCTTGTGACTCACACATACAGTTCCTCTAGCAGCGCGACCTGCAGTGATGGATACACACTCTGCTGGATAAGCTGCACACAGCTCTGCAGGGATGAGAGAGAGGGAAGACCCCGCTCTGCCATGCCCCAGCCAACAAAAAGCAGCCTCTGAATGTGTGTGTGTGTGTGTGTGTGTGCGCGCGTGTGTGTGTAAGTGTGTGTGTGTGTGTGTACACGCGCAGATGAGTCAGAGTGAACACTCTTGCCTCCGAGGCATCATGCCTCCAACGCCATGTGTCAAAGTCAGGAGACCTTTCAGCCAAATGTCAAGCATACTGCTATACATATACATACCTCCGTTGTGCATTTGCATGTGTGTGTGTGCGTGTGTGTGTGTGTGTACAACTGTACATAGTTTAAGTAAGCATATACTGTGTCATCTGAAATTGTATGCATCAGTTTTGCTTGGGAGTAATTTATTTTTTGCTTCAATCAGTCCCCTTTTCAGTCTAAGGGAACTTCTCTTCAGATACAGTACTTTATCATAATAAAATATAAAAATATCCATTCTAAATATAAAGAGTACACTTTGTTTTTTAGAAGGAGGTTTGGATGAATTGTACCATTATTTTAATTTCACATTTTTTCCAGCAGTGGTGGTAATTTGCTGAACGAATACAGAGCAAACACTGCCATATGTGACCAAACACCATGAAGCCAGGCTCATTTAACTTTACAGGAGATACCAGGGAAAGTTTCAACAAAATGCACTTTTATTATTCCGCAATGAATAATTAAAACTTTTTTCCATGTTGGGCCATATGTACGAATGTATGTCCTATACTGTAAGTATGCATGTTTGCAGACATGCACATATTTATACATCTGTATGTGGCATTTTCCTTTGGATGTGGCTTTATTGGAGCGTATGTGTGTGTGTGTGAGGAGATACTATAGCTGGTCAGGGATTTATAACTGGAGCAAAGCAACATAAATTATTGTTATGTTGTTAGATGGTATTTTGTCTACTGCCCTGTACTTCCTATGCCCACAGATGCTCTTTTGGTTTCGTTCATCTCTGACCATCAATATTTTATAGCAAAGCACTTTGACAGATATTATATAGGGGAAAGGTGGGAGAGTGGGGATGACATGCAACAAGGGCCTTGGGCGATCTGCCTCCAGCCACTGAGCCATCAGGATGCCCTGGATAATTATTAAAAAAGGCCTGCAAGGCAGAGAAAGAATCCCCCCTTCCACACTGTGTGATCTCTGTCCTGCTCTGCTCTCTGGCCCTGCCATTTCCTCCAACCACTCAACCACTCAGTGGCCGCACTCTCTCTGAAGTCAATCCACACCAATTAGCCTTCGCTACAAGCTGTGCCTTCGCGCTGTCAGTGCAGATCACCTGCTGGTTCAACAACTCCCATTGAAGACGGAGGTGACAGAACGCGGAGGTGTTCGAGGAGGCCGGCTCTCAGAAGTTCTGCCGGTCGCCTCATTGCGCCGTTTGGCTTGAAAAAGCAGGTGTGTCGGCTTCAAACCCGGCTCAGACGGAGAGCTTCAGCATCGCCTCTGCCTTTTACTCCCCGGTGTAGTCACTTTGCCAGATCTGTCTGAGACGAGGGGGGAGAGGGAGGGAAAGGGGAAGGGAAAAACTCTGTATGTGTGTGTGTGTGCGCGTGTGTGATGATTAGCCTTGGGCGGTGTGTGTGTATATAGGGGCATGGAAAGTAGCCACAGGAAAGCTGCATCTCTGCTGCCCCTCTCAGGTAATGAGATATAACTGCACACCGTCTGCTGGGAGTTTGAAAGAAATATAGAAACCATCTCCCTCTCTCTGCCCCCCCCCACCCCCCACCCTTTCCTTTCTCGCTCCCTTATCTCCATCATTTTGTGATTTTCTCCTTCTTCACTTTCCCATTTTCACGTCTTCTCTCTCATAGCTCCGTCACTCTCGCAGTCTCACGATCCTCCCCTCCCCTTCCTCTCTCTCTCTCTCTCTCTGCTGCAGTACAGTGTAATAGATGCCCACAGGTTATGTGTACTTGCTGGGTACAGCTGACTATTATAGTCTGCCAGAACAGGCAGACAAATATGTAGAAGTCAACATGACCGTGATGGGAGAATATGAAAAAAATACAAAACTATTAACAATAATCTAAAAATACGAATGAGTGTGTGCCCTGCCATAATGTTTTTCCCCACAACTCTATAATTGAACTGCAGTCACACTGCTGGGCTGAGCCATGGGAGCCCACTGGAGACTAATAACACTACCACTGGCAATGACAAAATTAATTAATAGCACAAAGACATTTGAGAATAGGCATGTTCTCACTTTGTAGCCCAGCCACAAATGAAAAAAAAGCAATATTCTAAAAATCAATGATCACATTTCCATTAAAATGAATGCTAACTTTGATTAAGTTTTAGGCTAGTGTCAGGCATGAAGTCTCCAGTGAGGATTTCATATATAATGAACTTTTAAGGTGAAAATGACTGGCGAAAATACTTGGCCAGAGGAGGAATGGGTGCAGTGGTGCTGTCCCAGGTCCTGAAACATGAAATCATGGTCTGGGCCTGGAGCTGTCCTTAGTGCTAAAAACTGAACAATGCAGCAGTGTGAGCCTCTTTCTATGCAGAGCTACAGCATCTCTAGTCCTGACATGGAAGAGAAAATGAAGAATCCTCAGAGAAAGTCACAGGAGCCGAAAACTGTGAGTGTGTCACATACGCAAGTGAATGTCTAATCTACTTGGTATGAAAAAAAGACTCTGCAGATGATTGAAAAGAGTCACTGTATATTGACTGTGCCCAAATGACACGTTTCACTCCCAGGTCTTGAGCTATATGGGCTGAAGGTATAAAGGTAAATCTCTGTGGTGCTGTGAGAAGCTGCACTTGGTTAGTAGAAGCTTTGCAGCAATGCAGCGACAGCACCACGGCTAAGCACAGAGTCTGGGGAAGAAGTACTTAGAGCTTTAGTGGCGTATGCTAGACAGCAAAAGCTGACTGCAGAGTACTGAGCACCACGGGGACGCCAAAGGGAGACACGAGAGGGAGCAAGAAAGGGAGAGAGAGGGGGGGAGAGGAGGGGAAAGAGAGAGGAGAAGGAGGGAGATGACAGAGGAGCTTCCATTACTAAACAGAGGGAACATTAAGAAGATTTAATTTGCCTAATGACAAAGGCAGATCCCTAAATGGCTGCACACTATATTGTAGTGAAGCATATTCCATTAATGCAATACATCTCTGAATATTTAGGTCTGCCTCCCTCAGCTTTTTTTCTATTCGGCTTTTCCCCTCCTTCCTTTTAGTTTTTTTTTTTGCTTACCCCGCTGTGCCAGTTCTTTTTATTACATAATATTGCAGACAAAAAGTACACAGAGACTAGTACATGTGCTTCCATGCTCTCTTTCTCTGTCTCCCTCTCTCTCTCTCTCTCTCTCTCTCCGGTTCTCCATTTCTCAACCCCCCCCCCCCCCATCACCCCCACAAACTAACACACACGCACACAAATATACACAACAATAACACAAGCAAATGCAAAGTCTTGTCTTGTTTCACGCACGCTCATTCAAATCAATGCAGTATGTGTTTAACATCAAAGCGAAGTTTACATGCTAAGCTCTAGGGCATGGGTAAAGCTTTCGCATTGGCAAAACACACACACACACACACACAAATAAAAGGGTCCGAAAAGAGCAATGTGACTGCTTACCGCCAAAGACACCATTACTCCAACTGAGCTAGAGGGCCAAGCTCCAAAAACAGAAAAGGATATGTTCTTGCTTGCAAGCCAATATAGATGGGTACATTCTGCATTCTACACACATTACTTCACTCTGCTAAACATAACATAATTATCAGCAGCCCTCGAGTGCTCATCGTTATCTATAAAAGCACAGTTGGAGCAGAGGAAACCCACATATAGTGGGCACATCATTACTACACCATACACAGCATGCATATGGGAGATAGATTACCATGTGTGTTAGACCTTGGTTGGTGGGTTTGCTTATTTGTAAGGCTTCATTTGGTTTAGGTGGTGCTCCAATTTGTCGCGCGTAAGCAGGTGATTTCTCTTTGTTAGCGGGGCAATGCTCTAAGTGTTCTGCTGGGCTGGAGAGCCGACCTGCCTCTCTATCCTCACATCCTCTCCTATGTACACTCTTTGTTTTGTGGATGTCCCATATGACCCTTCTCTCTGCAGTTGAGTTAGAGATTAGGGATTAGATGGGGAAGAACACAACATTGGGGGGGGATTTAGATTGTTAAGGAGAATCTACGGCTTTAAGGAGTGATGCCAAAGAAAAAAAGAAAGGTCTTAAAAGATACATTGCAGCTGAGCCACGGTGGTGTTGGGAGATGAGAGGAAGGGAAGAGGGAAGGGCCCAGTGAGCTTGCTTGTGCGTGCGTGTGTGCGTGCGCGTATCCTTGTATGCCTTCGGCTAGAAGTGGTGGGAGGTCTTTCATTTTCATTCCAACACAGTCGTTAATCCCCTAATTGTGCTTAATTACCTGATGGCTCTAATTAGTGCCCTTGATTGTATGAGAGGAGCGACCCTCCTGATCGCCCTGAGAGAGTCGTTAAGGGACCCCTGGCTGACTGAAGCCCTCTAAACAGCGTGTGTGTATGTGTGTGTGTGTGTGTGTGTGTGTGATAGAGATCAATGGAACAAAGGAGAAGAGAGAAGAGACAAAAGGAGGATCTATACATGTAGGAATATGTGGATGAGTATGTGTGAGTGTGTGTGTGTGTGTGTGTGTTGTGGAGAGGGAGGGGAGGGGGAGTTGTTATTGTACAGTAAGTGGGGTCAAGGGGTTTTAGGATTAACCAGAGCATAGTAGAAGGACAGAGGTGAGATGATGACTGTTGATGAGGTAATATGACACGCTTGAGAGGTTTGTACAATATCAGCAGAAGTCAGGTGTCAATATACATTACATGGTCCTCAGTACAGGAAGTCACTGCTGTCCAGAATCCACTCACTGCAGCCAGTGTGTGTGTGTGTGTGTGTGAGAGAGAGAAAGAGAGAGAGAGTGAGTGAGCTGAGTGAGTGAGGGTGTGTGTGTGTGTGTGTGTGTGTGTGTGTGTGTGTGTGTACTTTGGACATACTGTAGGATGACTCTCCCTTCTCATGCCCTCTTCACTTTAATCCCTTACCTCCTCCTTGCCTTCCCCCTCGTGTGTGTGTGTGTGTGTGTGTGTGTCTGTGTGTATGTGAGAGAGAGAGAGAGCGAGAGAGAGAGAGACACACACAGAGAGAGAGAGAGAGAGAGCAGCAGAGAGTGTAGCAGAGAGAGTGGGCGAGCATAGGTTAATGAGTGTGTGTGTGTGTGTGTGTGTGTTTAGACGTAAGAAGAGGACTCTCCCTTCTCATACCCCCTACACTTTTCTCCCTCCCCTCCTCCTTTTCATCCCCCCTCTTCTCTCTCTCTCTCTCTCTCTCTCTCTCTCATTTCTCTCCTAATAATGATGAGGGGATGACATGGCAGTGGGCCTGCTCTGTTAACCAGCTTATGTAACCGTGCCCTGGCGACTTGGAGGATGTGCTGACAGCATGCTTTCTCAGCGTCATTAGGAGAGTTACACAGCTGGCTCCGAAAGAGAGGGAGGAGCGAGAGAGACCGAGAGATAAAGTGGAGGGGGGTAAGAAAGGGAGGAAGGTAAGAAAGAAAGAGAGGCAGAGCGGGAGAGAGATATCAGCAGGGATGGAGCGGAGAGATGATGAAGACAAGAGGAGGGGGTGAGGGGAGAGGAGAGGGGGTATAGGAAGAGGAGGGATGGAGGGATGGAGGGAGGATGCTGGGGTTGCCAGGTCCTATGGGACCTCCAGGAGGTCTATCCCCACTCCTCTGCCAGCTGAACATCCCATAGCCAACTCATTCCCCTCCAAAACACACACACACATACTTTTTTTTCATTCCCCCACTGACTCAGTTTCTACTGCATCGATGCAGCAGGAGAGCCTCTGTTCCACCTATTGTTTTTGCGCCTCAAAGGAGACAGACATGAAAGACAAAAGAAAAAAAAAAAAGAATTGTTTTTCTCCCATCAGGAGCTCATACAGCGTGCTATCGCGCCCCACATCAGAGGCAGCAGAAAAAGCAATTCACATGCAAATACAGATCTCCCTGTGTACCGAACACAGATTAGAAAAACAGCAACCTTGCATCACAGACCCCGAACAATGTCGGGGAAGACGCGTCAGATAACATGGAAGGCAACGCATTCGAAACATCAAACAGAGAAGGAGACACAAGTAAACTGCTGCATGACAGAAGCAGCTGTCAATCAAAACGTCTGAACTCCTGCACCCTGTGAGGATCAAACAAAGTATCAAGACAATACAGTTAGGCCAACTTTTTTTTTTTGCCTTATTCACATTCCGCAATGAGAACAACTTGTACAGCGAGTGGCTGGTGCCGTCAACAAACCTATTTGAGTCGGCTGTAATGCTGCCATGTACATAAAATGAAATGCCACAACAGGAGTTGAATCAGCAGCCAAATATCTCTGAGGCAGTTATGAGCAATTTGAATTAAACTACAGCAGCTATCATTTCTTGGCTACAGAGTGGGACGGCGATAAGAGGCAAACAGACATCATAATAAGGAAGACAACTGTTTGATGGAGAGAAGCGACAAAAAAAGTTGCTGGGCTGCCGTTAAAACACACACACACACACGCATGCACGCACGCACACACACGCATTCCCTCTCTCTCCTCTGTTTGGTTTAGCACAAGCGGCTTGGCAGCTGCTGTCTGTTTACGTGTTGGTATTCAAGCTGGGTGTGATTGGTGGAGGGCCTCGTCCGCTGGGAGCTGCAAGCTCAAGGCCTGGATAAACATCCGCTGGGCACAGCAGAGAGACAGAGAGAGAGAGACAGAAAGAGAGAGACAGAGACAGAGAGAGAGAGAGGGGGGGGGGGGGGTGCACATCTCCCACCCTTGCCACCACCAGCACCACCAGCAACCAGCAGCACTAAAAATCCCCCTTGCTTAAAACTTTTGATGCCGAGCGGAGATGCCGCTGCAAAGCCCGGGCCCCTCGTTCTCAAGTGCTGACAAGACGGACTTGAGTTGGGAGAAGATTTAGAGTGAGCAAGCTTAAAGAGGCGGGAGCTGTTGAGGGCTCTGAAGATGTTTTCATGGTTTAAGAAGGGGAGTCAGTGAGGAGGAGAGTGTTGTATGGCTGCCAACGGGGTGGGAAGAGGAGTGAATATATGTGAATATATGTGGGAGGGAGAGACAGACAAACAGAGAGAGGGAGACATAGAGAGAGAGAGAGAGACAGAGATAGACTCTGTGTGTTTGTATATGTGTGTGTGTGTGTGTGTGTGTGTGTGTTTGTGTGCGTTTGTGTGTGTGCATGATGAATAAGGCTTTGGAGACTTTATCAGTCAGTCAATACCTCCCACTGCGACAGCCTGCAGCTCTCCTGCCTTTCCATCTCCTCTCCTCCTCTTTTTCTACTCCTTCTCACGCCCTCTCACCGCAGGCAGTGGGGTGCATCCTGCTTATTCACAACACACACACACACATACACATTGTTGTTACATTCCAATGCTACTTCCCTCTTTCTGTCCTACCAATTCCCCCAGTCTCTGCCTTCATCTCTTTTTCGTTTCTTTACCACTCCCATCACTCCTCCTCCCTTCTCTCCAGAGGGGAATTTCTGTGGGACAAGTGCCATGTCATGGTTTGTGGTTATGTAATGTCCTTCGTGTGTGTGTGTGTGTGTGTGTGTGTGTGTGTGTGTGTGTGTGTGTGTGTGTGTGTGCGTGCGTGCGCGCGCGCAGGCATGTGTGTTTGCGTGCTACAGTGACGTCACAGACACATAACAGGCTTAACGTTGCCGAGCCCCCCCCCGGTGCCTCGGGGCAGTGCAGTGACATGGTTTCACCTCAGAACCACAGAAAAGCCCCACAGCAGCTCTTAACACAGAGAGCAACTGCTCTCAGCTGATGGCAGAAACAGCCTTCTCCATACACACACACACACACACACACACACACACACAGAAGTGGATCTGTCTGTGTGTGTAAAAAACAGGAAAAAAACATGCTAGCAGGGTACACACTCATTCGCTTGCTCTTTGAGTCCCATCCGCACCGCGTATTTTTTAGGTTATCAGTGAACCGAGTCTAAACTTGCCCTGGTGATGCAGCCACTGGAAGCAAAAAAAAAGTCAAATATTTGTCCCGTCTCTCCACTGTGAGAAGAGGAAGCCTACGATTTTAAGGGGATCTCTCCGAGTGAGTGAGTGGGTGAGTGAGTAAAGTGGACAATGGTGTGGTGCTCTGTTGCCTGAGGGCCACAATACCGCCAAACTAGCCAGCGCTGAGGCTCTCTCTAAGTTGTTTGGGATTCACTGTGCCTCGGCTGCTGAAAGAACATCCCTTGAAGAGGCAGACAGAGAGAAAGAGTGGTAGATGTGAGAAACGCTGCTGATTTTCTATTCCGTGTGAGGTACGCTGCCTGTGCGCGTGCGTGTGTGTGTGTGTGCGAGTGTGTATGTGCGCGTGTCTCCTGCAAATTTTGGGTGTTTTTTTTTTGACTGCTTCTTTTAAGTAGCACACTGCAGGCAAACACAAATATCCCTGAGGCTGGGGTGGAGGGAGGGCCTGGAGATGGCACAGAGAGAATCGATTAAGACACACACTCACACGCGCAGGGCCCCCAGACATTTCCTGGCTGGTACACACGCGCGCACACACACACACACACACGCACAAATGTTACACAACGTCTACTCCCTTCCCTTTGCTCTCCACAATTCACCCTCTCTCTCTCCATTTATCATTCACCGTTTTCTCGTTTTGTGCCATTTTATCCGGTCTCTTTCCTTCCCCCCACCCCCACCCCCCTCGCATCTTTCTCCACATGCCCAACCCCATTTTCCCCCGCCTCACCATTATTTCTCCACTAGATAGCGGAGGGAGAGCCGCTCTTCTTCTTTTCGTTCGCTCATCCCAGAATGGATCCTTGCCCTCTGTTTGACTCTGAGTGAATTGTTCTCTCTCTCTCTCTCTCTCTCTGATGCGTCCAATTACATTTGTCGAGAGGCCTTCTCCGAGATCGCTGTTTACCATCCAACCAGCCGGTACTGACTGTGGTGCCGGTGAAGACGTGGCTGTCATTCACTTGGCTGAACCAACAGTATAGAACCTGTAGCCGGTTCCTAGCTGCCAGTGGAAAGCATAAACAGGCCGCAGCAAGCCAAGGGAGTGACAAGAACGTTACGCTTAAGGAAGTGGAATAGTGACAATTTCCTTTTCCAAAAAACGTCAACGTTTCTCCTCAGAGCCAGAACCAGCCTAAATCCCTACTGACATTTCTGATATAACGCGGAAAATGGTACAAAAGTTGAATTGTGTGATTTATATTGAACGAGGACTTTCACTTTGCCAACTCACCTCCCAAGTTGACAGGAAAACGAACAGATTAATACGACTTGAGAGAATTGGCTCTGTGTGGCTGTGTTGGTAGAGAGGATTGATTCAGTCTGTTGCCAAGCTGCACTCGCCATGTTTGCAAGTCTGCTTTTCAACGCACTCTGTGTTCTGCAAGTCACTTTGGATAAAAGCGGCTGTTAAATTATAGATTAAGCACAAACCAGAATTGCACTTCTGATGAGATTATTTCTTTTAAGAGGCGCTGGCGTACACACACTTAACGCTAGCTGGCTGACAACTGGGTGCAGGTGGTCGAAAACTCGGCGGCGTTTGATTAGGATTTCTGGATAATGAGCAGATACATGCACTTGCATGCACACACACACCCACGCACACAGTCAGAAACACAAGCTGATGGAGACACAAGCACACACGCATGCACAGGTGTAGCGCTGATTGCACTCACACACACATCCTGCATAATATCCGTGTATTGGTATTCGACTCATAGTGCAGTCTTGCTTTGATCTTCGTCCTGCTCTTGTTCCCCCCCCCCCCCCCGCTCGCCCTCTCTCTCTTTCCTGCTCTCTTCTTCCTATCACTCTATTTACCTCTCAGACAATTTCTCCATAATTTAGTCTGATTTTTGAGCATGACGGCCTCGGTTGAGCCGCCCTCTGAGTCAAGGTGGAAGAGGGATTGTTTGACAACTTGATCATACCTATACAGACTGGAGGTGCCCAACAAAAGCCAATGAAACACAATGGGCAGCAGAGTTTGCTGGGTTTGTTGCTGAAGGCTGCGTGGCTGAAACTTCACTGTTATTAAGGACGTCTCTTATTCAAGTTTTTCAAGAGTTCCGGGTACTTGTCAGGCCTTTTACAATTTTATGCTTATGTAATACTGTTAGCTCAGGGACTCATGCCAAGGTCCTCCAAATAGATACACATTGAACAACCCCCATTATGTCCTGTGGAATGCCATCTGAGAAGATTTATGAAGTTAGTTATGATCTAGTATAAAGTACTGTAGTACTAGAGTGTAGGTGGGGAGGCAGCAGTGAATCATCTTTGCACATTTTCTCACTGAGCTAATGTCTAGGGAGTGAAATTACACTATTCCTTATATGCGGAACCCCTGGAACCTCCTCACGGACTCCTGGAGGTCCCCAGACCCCACTTTGGGAACCACAGTCTCACTTAACAATCGAGGACGTACAGTAACAAATCTGAAAGCACACGCTCAAGGGCTGAATGTGGACGTGCACAGGTTTGACGAAACTTTGTTGGTAAAGATAACAGAGACATTTCAGAGTGTTCATCATCAATATCCAGCGCTCAGCTGTGGCTTCTGTCCCTTTGATCTATAACAATAAAAAAGGCAATTCTCAAGTTTGACGGGAATGGCATTGATCTGCCCTTGTGAAATATCAACCATGCGTCTGGCCACACTTGGCTGAGCCCAGCGATCGAACTTTGGCGAGTCGTGACGTGTGCGAATGTGTGTGTGTGTCGGTGCACGTGTGCACAGGTGTGTGTGTGCAGAGAAAGAGCACAACCCTGACCGCCACGCAGTGTCAGGCCATCCAATAAAAGTGGGATTATGGAGGTAAGACTGGCGAGTGCAGCGATGATGTCTCCTCTCTTTGCTTTAACATTACAGTGTGGAACTAATGTAATCTTTTGGCAGGGTGCTCATGCAAACTGTGACAGCCGTGCCCCTGAGTCGCCCATGCCGCGGGAAATGTGCTGAGTTAAGAGTGCTTCATTAAACCCCTCATACACACACACACACACTCTTTCACCCCCAATAAATGCAGGTGCACAAACACACGCATACAAATGCAAAGACATACACACAGAGATAGGGCCCTTGTCGCCTGCAGTGAATTTGCTGGCGTACTTCCTCCACCTCACTGTTATTGCATTAGCTGTATACCGTTATGATGGGCAAGGTTTTGACTGTTTGCCATCCTTCAGGGCCGGAAGATACTGTAGGTTTTCACACAGCAGAGAGAGGGGGGGGTGCATACTGAGGTCAGGGTGGATTCAGGCTGACACATAGTGTATAAACTGCATTAAAAGAAAGTGTTGAAGAATGGCACAAAAGAAAAAAGGAGTGGGGAAGAGTTTGTTGTATTTAAGTTAACTTTTGTATGCATTTTCGTGAAGTGAAATAAAGACAAAGTCTTAAGTGGATGGTGTGAAATTGTTGAAACAACACTGAAACCACAATCACAGCCGCTATACTCAAATTAATGTAACCAAGAAATGTGCTCGGTTTGTTATTGTTTTTTTAGTCAATGCCAAAATGACTGAATAGGACAGAATGAATAGGAGAGAATCATCTGTAGGGACCCGTGTCTGCCCATATCTAATGAATAAAACCCAAGCTCTAGAGAGAGAGAGAGAGAGAGAGAGAGAGAGAGAGGAGAGCGAGAGAGGGAGTGAGAGAAGAAAGGGAGTGCTACAACCCAGCCTCAATGGAAACTGTTACAATGCACGCATATAAACAAGAGTAATATTGTCTGCTGCAGCAAACAGCATCATGACCAGAAATGCAAGTCTAGGCTCACTTGTGGTTTCTGCAGTCAATCAATGAGAGGGACAGAGTGCTGAACAGAATCAAGCGTCACAAATCACCACCTTCAAATGTAAAGCTTATCACATTTTAAAATAACCTTGCCCAAGCAAAAACATCAATAGGCCATGGTGGGCAGAAAAATAATTTTCCTCTGGCTTTCGCAGGAGATGGAAGAAAACAGTCAATCTGCCGGTGTCATAAATAATTGAAAAAGCCATGACGTTTATTGGTAACAACAGGTTGTAATCAGATGGTAAGTGATCATGACACATAACTGCTGTATTTTACTGCTCCCCGCTCCGTGAGGGACCGTATTGATCTTTTGGAGTGGTGGGGATAGAACAAAGAACGCCTCTCCCCCCTCCCCACCTGTCCTTTAAAGGGTTTCTCTGTGTCGATAGAGGAGTGCAAGTCAAAACCTTTACTGCTCTCTGCCTCGCCTCGCTCACTTCTTCTGCTGGGAGTAAGTGGGAGGGGATGAAGGGACTAAGGAGAAGAAAAGGAGGAGAAAAGTTTGAAATACAGGAAGCCGCTGAGTTGCAGTATCAGAGATAAGGTGTCAGTTAAGATGAGGTGTCCTCTTAAAAGATGCTTTTGATGGAATATATATTAAACTAGAAATCAAGTTAAATCAACTCTCAATGACTTTCAAGTTATTGCCATCATACATATAAACGTGTGTGTGTGTGTGTGTGTGTGTGTGTGTGTTACTGTTGTTTGTGTGCGTACACTCCCACTCAGGCATCTTGACAATGACAATGTATGGCACTGAAAGCCTGCAGCCACATCCCTGCTAGAGCAGCATCCTGCTGCATCACTCTACTTTCTACAAGGAGAGCACAGTTAGAGGACACAAACACACACACACACAAACACACACACACACACACACAAACTGTACAAATAGTCACAGGAAGTTGTGCTAAAACTGTAGAGGACAGATGCACACTCAGTCGAGGGAGAGCAGAGCAAAGCTAAAAGCATTGAAGGGCACAACTAACAGTACAGTTACAGAGACAGAGAGAGAGAGAGAAAGAGAGAGCGAGAGAGAGAGAGAGAGAAACAGGGAAGAAACAAAATGGACAGCTAATGGTATGTAACTAGGCAGCAGAAACCAAACAAAGCACAAACATCGACTTCAACCTTGAGACCTTGCCACTAAAGTTGCATTTTAAAGCCAATCATGCCAGAGAGAGGAAAAAAAAAAAATCCCTTGGCTAAAGCAGCACCGGAACCGGCTTCAGTGCTGTCCTCGCTGACAGAAGCAATCCAGAGTGATGTGTAATTAATTTCTGTTGATGAAGAAATTAAGGCGAGAAAGAGGGAGAGGGGGAAGAGCGAGCTGAGATGAGGTGACCTTGGAAGAGGAGAGGACAGGTGTTTGTTTAGCGTGTGTGTGTGTGTGTGTGTGTGTGTGTGTGTGTGTGTGTGTGTGTGTGTGTGTGTGTGTACTCAAGAGCAAGGTCCCTCAATATTGCTTAAATCTATCTTGATAGTTGGTTTGTGTGGCAGAGTAACACTGCAGGGGCGATGAAAAATTAAAAATATTCTCTTACATTTCCTTCCTAGCTCAGTTTTTTCCCTCTGGATCATGGTGCATGTTTGATTTGATGTGGAAGGACCTCCAGTCTTTCACATTTAATGACTAACAGAGCTGGAATCTGGGTGTTCTGCGTTGCTTGCATTCATCTAAGTGAGTTAATGTGGGTCTTTACTAAACCACATTACATGCATACATACATAATACATGCTGTATACAATTCCATGCATGCTTATCGTCGGTGTCGGGTGAAACTCTCGTAACTCCGACTTTGGTATTATGTTCATGTTTTAACTTCAGTTGAAGCATTGCATGCTCCTCTATGGGTTGGGAAAATTCTACAACCTTTGCTTTTATGAAACCTTTTCAAAACCGAGATAAACATTTTTTCACCTGACAACGGCACTATCCGTGAATATAACAGTCCATCAACTTTTGATTTGTGTTTGCAAGCATTTTGGCAAAATCAAACCCCTGCACATATTGCCTCATGTAGGCCACAGCACTTTCACAAAATCCCCTCATCTTTTAAAAAATATGACAAGGATTACTGTATTTTTTTTTATTTTTTTTTACAAATCATTACAATTTCAACAGAATAAACAGTCTGATCCAAACGTTTGTACAAACAGATTAACGCAGCTTCCAAGTGCAAGTCGAATTTTTCATCCGCCCTTCTTTTTCCTATAAAATGCCTTGACATGTTAAAAAACAGGGCAAAACGTGCTTTTTTCAAGTGCTTTTGAGCACAATAAACTCTAATCCTGCGAGGAGTGATAAGTTCACAGAGTCTAAACCGCGCTCTATTCCACTGTGTGCTTTCAGGAGGCAGGGACAGCATAAGCAGTTCCATCAGTGCTCAAACAACTGGCTTTAGCACAGCGAGTCTCGACTCTATGGCCTTCATCCGCAGATACATTCAAAGACATTGATTATTTCCTATGCGGGCCCCCCCTCTCTCTTTCTCTCTCTCTCACACATCCGCTGTTGCCTTCACCTTCTCCGTCTTTCAGTTTTACCTGTTCATACGCTGCTGCATATCTCTGCGACCACATTTCATTTTTTCACCATCCCGCCCCCCCCCCGCAACTCCCCCTTTTTTTCTCTCCTTATCTACTCGCTCCAGCTCAGGCAGGCCGACGCCTCAGAGGTTCAGATCCCAGCTGGGAGTGTGGATGCCGGGGCGGCGAGCAGACCACGAGGCAGCCCCGTCCGTGAGACCTGACCGGGGGAAAGGACCAGACGCGCCCCCCTTCCTTCCTAGAGGTCCACATTCCCCGTGGAGCTTCCCCGCCCGCCCCCACACAGCGAGGATCCTAAATTAACAGTCGTGTCTGGGGCCGCAGAGACAGAGCGCAGACACCCTGTTCAGAGCCACAGAAAAAAACACACACACACACACATTTAACTATACTTGCGAGGACACTTCCATTGACTGCATTCATTCCCTAACCCTAACTTTAACCCTCACTACTACATGCCAAACTAATAAGAACACAAACACACACACATATAAATATACTGTACATGTCACTTAACCAAATTCAAACATACACACAAACATAGGTCTCCCACATACGAAAACCTACACATACTCACACTCACACACACCTGCACATGCAAATACACATCATACCCACACACACACACAAACAAAAATGCACACACACATGCACATCATACAACAAATACCAAAGATACACCGAAAACGCACACTCACATGTCTCTCTGTCTCTGTCTCTGTCTCTGTCTCTCTCTCTCCAACCCATTCTCAAGGATCAATGTGTCAACACAACAAAGCCGGGGTGGTGGCCTCCTCACACCATGACAAGGTGGGAAATATTGAGTTCCTGGCCCCTGATCCCAGTGGTGTTAGACAGACCCCTCGGGGGAGGAGAGGGAGAAGGGAGGACAGGAGATGGAGAAAAAAGTATATGTGGAGGGGGGGAGAGTAATGATGGGATAAGAATGAGACAAGAAAGACAGAAGGTCTTAGAGGCATAGTGTAAGAGGCAGAGGAGGGAGGGGAGGGGGGAAGACAGAGAGAGAGAGAGAGAGACGGCTGAGAGGAGAGAAAGGTAGATAAAGAGTATGGGAGAGAGAGCGAGAGGGGGAGAGAGAGAGAGAGAGCGAGAGAGAAAGAGAGTGTGTAGAAAAAGCAGAAATTGACAGAGATAGAGGGAAAGAGAGAGAGTGAAATTGTAGTGCAATTGTATTATATTCCTGGTGTGTGTGTGTGTGTGTGTGTGTGTGTGTGTGTGATGCTGTGTGATGCTGTGTGATGCTGTGTGATAGTCGCTTCAGGTGTCAATTCAATTCAAGCTGCCTTTATTGGCATGACAAGAGAAAGTTATGCGTTGCCAAAGCATTTAGTGTGAACTGACAGACTAAATAGTGTTTTTCTCAACAACAAAAAGCATCATAGTTCCATACTGCCACAGCTATAATACTATTATCATTGTAATATTTCAGAATACATGCAGATAACATAAATAACACTGGTGCAAACACTCAATATAGCAAAATGAAGCATAGTATAGCACATTGCAGTGTAATATCGTTATCAAATCAAAGCATTTCTCTAGCCATCTGGCAAGCAGATACAAATTTAGCATCAAGCGCAGCAGATTTATCCTCCTCTCCAAGTACATGGGGTAGTTTTTGTTCCTGACAGAGGGCAGAGAAATCTGGTATCAAAACTGAGGCACACAGAGTGTCATATACTGTGCAATCAAGCCGCTTTCCCGGCTACTTATCCAAACACTTTGAACGTCAGCGGCCAGCTTATCGTCGCCCATCACATCGAATGGGACAAAATGACACCTTTCCAAAGCCTGTTTTCCCTGCTCCGCTCATCACAAGGCACTCGCTTTTCCTCGCTTTGTTTTGCAGTACTGTCCTCAGATTTCACGAGTGGATGAATACTGGAAAGAGCTGACCAATGGATAAGCAGCTATGATTGAGCCTATGTTGTGCAACATGTGTACATATAGATGTATGGAGTTGTGTGTGTGTGAGTGTCAGTGTCAGTGTTGACTTTTGGCAACAATTTTAAATTAAATTTTTCAACTTTCATACTGCATACTGATGTTTTTCTTAATAGTTGCACCATTCCATACTATTTTTAGATTTTAGATTTTTATAACATCAGGTTTATGCATACTTATATTTATATAAGTCATAACAGAGTGCCTCAGAGCCTCTTTTTTTAATGCATGGCTGCGGATTTGTCTGTTTTTTCGTCATAGTTTGAGTTGATAATTCCTGTGTAGGTATGATGTGCCTCTGTGATTTAGGAAGTGTACTGTGGCTGAAACTGGAACACATGACTGACACGCCTACTGCATGTGTGCATGTCTATATGAGCATGTGTCTGAGGGCGATGAGGGCTCACTCCCCACTACTATACTGCATTGCGGAGAAGGATTTCCCCTGGAATCCCTGTACTCTGTACCAAGCACAGAGACATAAAAGATGTAACTGTTCTCTCTCTCACACTCTGTCTCACATACACTCCCTCTCTTCCTGTGTGTGTGTGCAATTACACAGGGATATGGACAATTTCCAAGCGTGCACAAACAGGGTGCATTGGAATGTGTCTTTCCATCCGTCTGCACGACCTTGCATTCATGAAATTGTGTCTCAACGGTAGCATATGAGTTATGAATTACAATTGATGAATATAAATTGTGGCGGCATCTGCATGGATATAACAAACCAACTCATACTAAGTGTGAAAGTATGCATGAAAGTGTGTAACTGTCTGTGTTGTCCGGGTGTGTGTACGCTTGCATTTGTTCTGTACATCTGCGGCACTGTTTGTTTGTGTGTATATCCCTCACTCAGTGTTTACACGTGCGCGTGTGTGTGCATGCGGATTGGTGTGTGCAGTATGTGTGTTTGCAGTACGTGTTTATGTATATGCTTTGTGTGTGCATACACTGCGTTTGTTGTGTTGAGAGTGTGTGCACGCGCATGTGCGTGTGTGTTTATTGAATGCGACTAGCTTCAGATCCTGATGGCCCGGCTCTGGGAAGAGAGAGAGGGAGGGACAGAGGGAAGGATAAAAAAAAGAAGGCCCAATCCTCTGAAGCTGATGACTGTGTGTTTGTCAGAGTGAATTTACTTATCACAGATGCCAGGGAAATTAGCATTGAAATGATTCTGGTGACAGACTCACCCTGGATATCTCCGATGGCAGACACCCAAAATGTTTATGTTTACAGAACTCGAGGGGAGAGTAGAAAGGGACGGTGGTGTGAGAGAGACAGAGAGAGAGAGAGGGAAAGAGAGAGAGAGAGAGAGAGGTGGGGTGGTAATCAAAGAGGCAAGATATGGTAGAGTAAAAAGAACAGGGTAAGAAAATTGGGGAAAATGCTAAAAAGAGATCAAATTAAAATATGTAAGAAGACAGGGAAAGAGAGTGAGAGAGAGAGCCTGAAAGAGAAAGGGGGAAAGAGAGAGAGAGAGAGAGAGAGAGAGAGAGACTCCAGAGGACAAGCTCCACTGTAGGAATAGTTGAATTGTTGAATTGTTGAATTGTGAGTCACGCTTGATAAGGACTTCAGCTGAAAAGCAGTTCGCTCTCCCTACACAGAGGGAGTGAGAAAAGGATAGCATACAAAAAGAATAACAGAGAGAGATAGTTCTCTGTGTATGGGAAAGATATTGCCTGTAGACAAGAGATGCTGCAGGAGGGAAAAAAAAAAATGTGAGTAAGATATAGGAGGGGGAAAAAAGTTTGGAGGAGAAAAGGCAAAGCAGCGGGGTCAACGCAGAGGAAGACATCAAGACGGGAGCTTCTGAGGAGAAGTGACAGAGCAGAGAGAGAGAGAAGGAGAGGGACAGGAATGAATGGGACAAAGAAACAGAAAAGGTAGATGGAGAAAGGCCAAAACAAAAAAGAGTTGAAGGTATAGGCAGGTATATTGAGTATACACACCTTCTTCTCAAGAGTGTGCCCACCTGTCAGCCTTTTTTATTATTAACTAGTGGAATCACAGTATGCCTGCCTCCTTACCTACTCCTGCACTGCTGGCTGAGGAGCAGCGGATTGAGAGAATGAGGGGGAGAAAAGCAATAATAGCATCAGAGGGAGAAAGGGATGAACAGAAAAAGAGAGAAGGGAGGGGAAGAGAGAGGGGACATTTGCAGATCGCTCCTGGAAACCACAGACGGCAACAGTGCGTTGCCATGGTAATAGATACACTAGTGGCTAAGTGTGACCGCGCGCATATAAATTGATATGAATGTGTTCCATCCGTTGCTGCGATATATTATTAATAAATGTCTCAATAGGATTTTTCTCGCTTATCGCACCTAAGCTTAATGTCGGGCTCCGTCATCGTGATCCCCACCTTTCAACCAGATTCATGAAGCTCATTTTGTGTGGCGGCACCGCAGCCGGCGTCCCATCAAGGCAATCTAATTGCTAAATGGAATGTCTACTTTTATAGGAAATGAATCAAATCAAAGTTTCTGTTAAGATTCATAGAGCTTAACAGAATCTTTGGGTGGGATCCATTAATAAGTAATGGAATAGCACTCCACACATAATAATCACATCCAACTCAATTTCTATGATATTTGACTGTGACTGAATAAAGAAAGGCTGCAAATCAGGATTCATTATAGAGCTACGCTATTGTTACTGTATAATAATTAATAATGAATAATTAATAAATAATAATTAATTGTATAATTGTTCACTGTACACTGGCCAATATTTTCAGCCAAATGTGTACTAATAAACTAATTAGTGCACACATTAGTTACACCACACACAATAAAATGTGAATCTACGCCAACTTGGATCCAAGAGCAGCATGTCATCCATATTATACAATATTGTAGCATTGAAAGTATTGACTTTTTCTAAATCCAATCTGCTACATTTATCTTAAGTTGTGTTGAAACAAGATAAAGCAAAAGTAGCAAAGTAAACAATCCCACTGTATAATCCTCTCATGTTGAGACGCTACAACATAAATCCCTCACAGGCTCGGACGTACAATTTATCCCTCTGTTTACTTTTGATTTCGCAATTAACCAGCAAATTAAAAAACAGAGGCAGAGAATACTTGCCTTTTTTTTAATGAATTCACAGGCATAAATAAAGTACTACAATAAGTAAACAACTCAAGGGCCTCGGCTCCACACGTGCCTAGACTGCATGGTCGACTCGCTTTTTCTCTTTTTCATTATCTCGCAAGGTGTAGTGTATTGTGGATACTGGAGCAGAGGCAAGAAGTTGCAATAGCACAATGCAAGTTTAAGTCTTTGTTTTTCCCGAGCCTGCTTTTATGTTTCTACGTTTGATTTTGGTTAATTAAGCGCTGTATTAGGAGCTGAGGCTGAATGTGCGGCGACTCTCTCTCTGCCTGCAGTGATTGCAGCAATGCTTCAGCGTTGGGAAGAAGAGAGGATGTTTCTGGGTCACCAGCTGCCTGCATTTTCTGCAAACACAGCACTGCTAGACCTCACCAGCTGTTTTCTCTCACCATCTCTACCCCTTCGAACTTCCTCTCTTTCTCTCTCTCTCTCTCTCTCTCTCTGTCTTTTTTCTCCCTCCCTTAACATGTACTGTACCTCTATACTGCTTCCAGATGCTTGCCTGCGGCTAGAGTTAACCAATTCTCCACTCTTGCTACAGCCTCACTTCTGCGTAATTATGTTTGCATATTAATAGAGACGAGATAAAAAAGACGTATACAAGTCCGAATCATCAGGATGAGAGAGAGAGAGACAGATAGAGAGACAGAGAGAGAGACAGGGGGATAGAGGGAGGACGTTTGCCTTTGATTTGGGCTCTGGTGTCAGAGGGAGGAAGTGTTGATCATACAGCTCCAAGAGAGATGTGATTACTCTCTATCCTCCAATTCATTTAATTACCACTCTGTAACCTTGCGGATGAAGGGGGGATGGAGAGAGGGAAGGAGAAAAAGAGAGGTATGGAAAGGAAAAAAAGAGGACAGAGAGAGAGAGAGCGAGAGAGAGATGAAGAGAGAGCGAGAATGCAAATGGCATCGGGGAAAGAGTAATTGGGCACAAGTGATAATTCTAATCCTACAGCGGTTAAATATGCATAAATGGGATTTAATCCATGGGGTGGCAAATGCGTGGAGTCACAGTGGTAGTAACTGTAAGTGTGTTTTAATGTATGCTGCATTTTATGTATGAGCCATTTAGACTGTGTGCTGTTGTTTAAGATGCTAATAGAGTGTGTGTATCTGTGTGTGTGAGAGGGTGTGTGTGTCTACTTATAAGTGGACCTGCTCACAGGTCCACCGCTGGCTGCGTAAGTGCGTTTAATTTTGTGTTGGTGTGTTTATCCATTTCATCACCCTAAGACACCGGTGTTATTTCCCCTCTGCCTCGGGACATCCATAAACATTCTAGATCCAGCTCTGTCTTTTTCTCATGAATATGGAGAGCACCGTCTAAAAAGCAGGTGTGGAGGAGGAGGAGATGGGGAGGCAGCAGAGATGAGTGGTGGAATAGGAGTTGACATTGTTGAGTAATTACAATTTAAATGCGTCCCCCATAACTGATGAATGCGCTATTGCCAGTTCTCGCGGCCCCGCACTCCAAATATAATCTTGATCAATATGTTCTGGGCTGCGAGCTAATCTCCTCATAGTCCCCATTTACTGTACTACTCAAACTTTGTGTTTTGGAGATAAAAGATCAAACACAGTCAACTGTGGGGATTTGCACTTGGAGGTCACGCACACTCACACGCACGGACGCGCGCGCACACACACACACACACACGCACAAGGGCATACAGTCCTAATGTCAGAGCGCAACCAAACACCATAATGCCTGTGTAAAGATTCACAAAGGTCAAACACACCCATGAATTAGTGAGTTTGCAGACACACACACATACATATACTGTATACACCCATACAAACTTTGGCACCCTTCAGATAAGCGGAGCATTTACTATGGATTTGTAGGCGGACACACACATACACACATGGAGAGAGGAGATAGTAACACTCAAAAGCAACACCGGGGGGCAATTTGAATTTAAAAAACAAGAGATCAATCACTTCAAGCAAAGATTATCATTTCACACACGCGCTTTGAACCAGGGCTGGTAGAAAATGTTAAGCGCTCTGACAGCAGCCAATATGCCCTTGAACGCACTTCACACTACGCCACAGTTCAGTAAGTCTACTGGGAACAGTTACAGCTAGCTTCGGTGGCACCACCTTACCGGGGCACATCTCAACTCTTCAGAGGAGAAACAAGGAACTTTGTTGTCACAAGTCAATATCTCCTGCACCTCTACAGCGTCAAGGTATCTGTGATCCCACATGACCCTGAATATAGATGTTTCAATTCCCTAAGGCAAGTCTGAATCACTTATCCTTAATGCCGGTGCTTTCCATTGGGCGAGCAAGGCTGCACACTGTGGCTATACAGTTATATATACATTGTTTAAGCAAAGGTGGTATTTATAAAAATGAGTCATATATTGATTTCCTCCAATAAAAGCTAAAACTAGTTTCCCTTATTACCTGTGGAATGAATGTTATCAAGACATTTTGATTTGTTTCCATCACACACTGACATCTAAAGGTAATTTCAAAGACGCCCAGGAGGTGCTGCAGTATACAGTGTTGTGCTGCACATACAAAACACAACATGTGTGTGAATGTCATTGCCACGGAGATAGATGCACTGCTGTAGCAATCCCATACTGACAGGGAACATGACAACCACTACTTTGCAAAGGAATGAAGCCTTCATAGAGACGCACCAGGAATTCACCAGTAGCTATAGTAATGTGAAAGTATTGCGCTATCAGAAAAAGACAGCAAGGGGGATTGTACAAATCAACACATGAGATAACAATATGAGGAGAGGAAGAAAATGACACAGGCACAGAGATGAAGAATAGGAACGAACATGAAAGGGGTCCAGCATAACAGCGCTGAGGAAGGAAGCTTGGTATTAGGGAAAGACATGGAGGATGAACTGTCAAAACCACATAAGCTCTGTCACCATGAAATCCACACTTTTGCCAGCTCACTTTACCGCTTAATCAAAGTCTAGCCTGGGTGATTACATGGCCCCACTTTTTTTTTTTTTTTTTTTTCTATAAAAGTGCCACTATTTAAAAAAAGCTCCTAATTCTGCGCTCTAGGAATCATTTCTAATTTATTCTCACAAGGCCTGATCTGCCAACCAAACCTATTATAGGAAAGTCAGGATGATGTGCTGTCAGCAGCCAGAGAAATAGATGTCATCCCCAGCAATAAGACTGTAATAACTACCGTCAAATTATTTTCAGGGCCTATGTAGCTTTTCCCTCATCTCCCCATTTGGCCCCTAGCGCCTCCTTAGCAGCTTGTAAAATGCTTATAATCATAATTGCATAACTACGCATATAGCATTTGAGATGTTGAATTGAGGCAATATATGCCACCGCTCATCATTAACATACAAAAAGATTGTGGAACTACACTCATGCACAAAAATCTGCTTCTCAAGTGTACTTATTTTCTGTAACAGCTGTGACTAATACTGTATATCTACATACAATGCGGTACTGCAGTGTTCACACACATAGTCTGGATATACAGCGAGCATTTAATTACATCAGAGCATGCTCGGTTTTTACATTTGCTTCTTCTCTTCTCAGGTGTGTGTGTGTGTGTGTGTGTGTGTGTGTGTGAATGAGTGAGCCAGAGAGAGTGAGCGAAAGAGGACAATAGAGGGAGAAGAGAGAGAGAAAGAGAGAGAGCACTTGCTTGTGTTTAGGGTGGCTCACTGTAGCTAAAGTGACATTTTGGTGAGATGTGCACTTTCCGAAAGCCCTGTGGGGGTGCAAGGGGCATGCCCAGCCATGCCAGCCTACTCTGAGCAGGCGCACTGCATCCTGACACTAAGTGCGACGGACAGGCCAGGCCACGCGCCCAAACACATTATACTCTTCCCTATCTAACGCTCAAACAAAAACACAACATTAATTTTATCATACCTGACATAAACACAATACCCTTTGATAACCTGACATGAAAATGTGCGCACATACAGACAAATACAGGGACACACACACACACACACCTCTTCATCTGCCACACCAATAGATTACACAACTGTGTGCCTATGCCCTGTGGTAGTCCATCTGGGCACTCTGAGTTTGAACCCAATTTGTTTCATATATAGGCACTACATATAATGAAAGCTTCTTATTGCATGTGCAGGCAGCCCACTGTACTTTGCATATGACCCACAAGGCCTTGGTGCATTGCCCACCACATGAATTTGTGGTAGAGATGGGGCCGGGTGACAGAGTGTGAATGGCTGCAATGTGATGTGATTGAACAGGACAGTGGTTTTATGGAGGAGGCAGAGCCAGGGATCGAGAGAGAATATTGTATGGTTTGAACTCTGACACTTCTGTTATAGAATCGTCTTGGGTGGATTTAGAAGGGTTGAAAGGCAGCGAGGTGCTTTCATTCCCAATGATACACATCAGGCTGTAGTATTGACTGAAAAACAGCATCACTTGGTGCAGAAAATACACAAAGCACACATACCAATCAGACATAGTCTGCTATCCCACGGCACCAAGGGAGGACAGTAAGGGTTGAGTCTTTCACACTCTGACAGAACCCCTAATGTTGAAATGTCAGCACACTGTTGGGGGGCCGAAGCAGGAAAGGAGAGAGAGAGAGAGAGAAGAGAGAGAGGGGGAGGGAGAGAGAGAGAAAGAGAGAGAGAGGGAATAACAGGCTTACCAAAAGTCACAACCCCCCTGAGCACAGGTTGGGGCTAATGTTACAGCTGCGCTTCAGTGCTCTGCCAACACTAGAAGTAGTAAACAAACTGCATGCATACACACACACACCTTCGCCTGCACACATACACACACAAGATCTGACCTCAAAATGTCAGAATTTAATACCAAGTGCAAAATTGAGTTATTTTGAGCTATTTAGGGTTTACTAAGCCAAAGGTGTGCTAGCCACTTACACTGAAGTTACTGTAGGCAGTGATGTAGAGGGAAATAAAAAGCTGGCTAAACCATGGCCACTGTTCAGTGATCATCATCACCAATACCAATATAAGCAAAAATCAATTATATTTTCAGAAAACCATTAATTTATGCTATTCCATATACCTTACATACTTTCAGGTAGATACCACTTACTGTGATTTATGCTATGAATTTATGTCATAAAGATTTATGTCAACCTAAAAGAGTGAGCAAACTCTATTCCTCAAATAAATAGGTGTGTAAGCTGAGTTTAGGTAGGCTTACCTTCCACCCCACATCCTTGACTGTAGGGTAATGCTATATATAGACATAACTTCAAGCTGCTGTTACTTTAAGTGTTCAGAACTATATTACATAACTACACTGAATATACAAAATATTCAGGACATTTTTCTGATATTGAGCTGCAACCCCTTATGCACAATCCACATGGTCTCAAAACTTAAAAATCCTTCTCGAACTCATCTGCTTCTCTTTATCTGCATCTCCTTCTTTGTAATTGGTATAGATTTAATAAAGGAAATCAATAACAACAATGGCTTTTACCTGGATTCACCTCATCAGTGGACTTTAAGCTTCCCTAATATTTTCTACATTAATTGTATATTGCAACTGTGCTACAGGGGCAAGATAGCTGTATTTCATGGAAGCATGTCATAAGCCAATGTATGTCAATGTCCACAGCTAAGCAAACCGATTAGCTACGTTGACATTAATGTAGCAAACGGTAGCATTAGCGTCAATCACTGAGTGCCAATCACAGCACATTAGCATTTCTGCTGCCCGAGTCGAGGCTGCACTTGGAGCGACCGCACTGAACTTGAACATAGGAGGGATCAGGTGAATTGTAAAACAGGACAGGAAGCAGCATGGCAGGTTCATCCATCACAACAAGGTGATAAGATAATAGAAGCCATGATGGGATCTGGTCTGGAGCCAGGGGGAAGCTGATATGTTGTCAAGAGTAGCACTTACTCTTGAATGATGTCCAGGGTCATTTTGACCTGAGATGTAATAAATGGGGAGATTATTGAAGCAATGATCTACAGTATATACACCTGAGAAACAAATGTGGCTGTATTTTGAGGTTTAAATCAAGAGCCTGGATTACAACCTGTTTATATAATGCAATACAAACCAATAATGTCAAGGAACAAGGACTTTAATGATAGCCTACCTGTTTAGGAACGTGACCCACCACTGGAACACACAGTTTCTCAACCTTTCTGAATGTTTCTATCAAAGAGTTAGAATGAATAGATGAACTCTAATTCCTTGGCTTTTCAGCAAGTTAGAATACTTTCCAACAGAACTGGCAATAAAGAAAAAAATCAACCCAATCACCTCTACTGTTAACATAACCACTGTACAAGGACGTTGCTGGGCTATGACCATCTCCTTAAGTTTAATGGAAATACTTCTATGGTTCAACAAGCACAATCAATTGCAGAGTGCTAACAACCTTGCTGACCAAGAATGTTCAATTTGTATTTCTCCCCCTCTTTCTTTTCTTTCTATACGGGCCAGAAGTGTACGTGTGGGTACAGTGTATATGCGCGCACACGCACGCACACACACACACAAACACACACACACACACACACACACACACACACACACACACACACACACACACACACACACACACACAGCGGTTTCGGACTCCAGAGACCCGGAACGCCCTTTCTCTCTCCCTCTTTTTCTAATCCTGGCAATTAGCAAGAATTAATTAATGATAAAAAAAAAAATGGAAAAGTCGAGGGCAGAGAGCCTTGAAGATAGAGTTCTGCATCGTAAGCATTCAATTCCCCCTCTCAAGGTCCTCAAGGTCCGCTGCTCTCTGGCTCTGATCCTCACACAGCTATGGAGGAGGCTTGAACAAAGGCCTCTTTGATTTCAGCCCTCCCTCCCTCTCTCTGTCTCACTCTCTCCCTACATCTTATGCACTCTCTTTTAAGTCTGTTTTCCAGACTCTCTTTGCATATGACTTACTCCCTCCCATTATCTCTCTCGCTCTTTTTCCTCCCATGTTTTTATCCTCTCCCCACCAAGGCTGCGGCCTGCTTGCTAAAGGTCCATTTGAGACATGTGCCGTACCCCCAGAGTGAGGACTTGTCTGATTGCCTCCCTTTGAAATTAATATGAGTTGCCATTAACAATCTGTTATAAATAGGAAGTCTGTAGATGTGTAGTTGTGACGGGACGCGTGATGCAGCTGAACCCTGATCATGCAGTGCAGCGACGGTTGGGGAAAGGAGAGGTGGCGACCTTGTGAAGTCACTTCGGGGCCACACGCAAGCATAATGTGGCCTTGTGATGAGAGAGAAACTGCAGTGTCATCCCAGGCTCCAGAGCCACTGTGCTGTGAAGTGTGCATGAGGCGAAGGAGCGGAGGCATTTCTCTTTGAGTGTGTGTGCAACTCTGTGTGAACATCTGTACATATGTTCCCAGGAGAACTACGATGCATATGTATTACTATGCATGTGCATTTGCGTGCGTGCACATGTGCGACCACATTTACTCCGACAGAGACAGACAGAGACTCGGACAGCTGTGGAGAACGTCATGAGGGAGAAAGAGAGGGGGGGAAAAAACGCTCCTCTTTCCTAATGATCACTCCTGCCCCCTGGTGGCGGTTTGCAATAGCACCTCTGACTACACGAGGAAGGCTGCGCCTGACTTACAGTAGAAGGGGGGACTGCTGTATGAATAGTCTGGGGGTTTCTGCTTATTGCACCACCTCTGTTTCCCGAAGGGGGGCTTTGATCTTGGCATACATTTAAATTCCAAAGAGGCAAAACTACCAAGGGGTGGTAAAGCTCATTCATTCATAAATGTAGTGACTGGAATTTAGATCCTGAATTACAGAAAGAGCAGGCATCATTTCATAATACTCCTGGAGCAGACTGTGGTTCATTTGCCAGACATTTCAAAAGCCTGATGTCAGATTTTAGATACTGCCTTTATAGTGAAGCTTTGTTTGCCACTGGCGGTGATCATGGTGGCCAGATTTAGAGCTATCTACATGAATGATAGTGTGAATTCAGTACAAATACCACATTATCACTGTATTATGCATCTAAGTAGTTTGTTGGATTTCCTCCCTTTCATGCTATCTTTGCTGTACATATTGCCTTGTTTCATCTTGTTCATACCACCGTACAGTTTGGATTTTAAACAGGGGAATGCAATGCAGTGAAATCTGACTGGGGCAAGTTTTCTTGAACCATGACATTCTCTCCCATTATCGAAAAAGGAAGAGGAAGGAGCGCTGTAGTATTGGAACACATACATGAAGAGTCTACTGTATTTGATCTCAGTGATCTGAATGAGCACAGTGTGTGTAGTTAATCCTTTTGGCCAGCAGATGGCATCAACAGTTAGTGCAGTGTGGTACGGTGTAACTCTGTCAGCCTGCTGCTGCCTGTCCCATCATTTCCACATGGCGTTCTATGGTCAATCACTTCTCTTTTGACAAACTACTTGTGGCAAATACCAAATTCTCTCATCTTTGACCAGGCAGCCTATTAAAGTTCTAAATTTGATGCATTTTGAGGAAAACATTTCAGAGGCATTTACTTAGTCCTATTGGATTTATTTCACTCAGTTGCCATCAGTCTCAGAAGGATATTTCAAACCCCCCTCCCACAGACACACACACACACACACACACACGGGGGAGCTTGGTAAAACATGTCTGTGGAATAAATAGAAACATCAGAAAGAGGAAGATGAAGATTAGTTATTGACTGAGGTAATGGGGTGAGGTGAGAAAAAATACATTTAACATAACTGGTGTCTTCATCTAGCAGTACTGATATGGCCAGCGGTCTAAACTGAGAGCGTGCATGTGTGCTCTCAATTGTAAAATGTAAAGACAGTATGAGATCCCATGAGACTTAAGAGTAGAATAAACTGCCCACCTACTACCAGCCTTTGCAAATCATGTTCTGACTGACATACAAAGGCTATTTCTCTCTTTTCTAAAAGTGTAAAATATCTATATCTTCTGTAGACTCATACAATTTACAGTTTTCAGATTGTTCACGCTCATGCAAATACTTTGTTTTGCTTTGCGTGTGTGTGTGTATGTGTGTGTGTGTAGAGCCGAGGGTTTATTTTAGGAGTCTCTCTGTAGTGACTATATTCAAAAAAGTCAAACAAAAGAGAGATGAATACAACCATTAGCTGTTACCTGCTGAGCCCCCCACCTCCCCACACACTGCTCCCAATTAGCTGAATGAGAGGTAAAGATCAGTCACTAAACTCTTCCCTATGATGTTTTCTTTTGCTAAAAAAAATGAGCCATGCACCCTCTGAGCTTGATAAGAGTTTAAATCTTCAAGATTTGGAAGGGCATTACAGATCACACAACTGAATCCAATTAAACACTGGTCCCAACTGTTCTGATGCTACATTCAAGGTAAAAAAAAAAAAATCAAAGCAAAAAACAACCACTAAAGTTAGTTTCACACCGCCATTACCAAGGTAGAGTATAATCCACATAATTGTGCTGAGATGTGAATTGTGTTTGGTCCAGATGCACAGCTTTTGTTCTGCAGCTAAAATAGTGCAAAAAAAATTCCATCTCTCCTATAACCAGAGTTTACATCAATTATTTTTGAATTCAATTAATTCAAAATACAAACAGAAGTAGCAACTTAATAATACAATTATTCTACACACACATTTAATAAGTGTGAGAGCTGACATTAGTGCTTTACCTTGACTAACTATGAACATTCCTCTCTGCGACCTCTGACCTATCTCCTTCACGATGTCTAAAATAGTGATGAGCAAGATTTCCGACTTTAGGACTCTAGGTGGGGACGTGAACAAGGTCTACTCAGTCCACATAATATTATAATCAGTCTCCCCAGTCTACTGATGTTCTCATAAATATTCATGACTTGGGGAGGGCCTACAGGGCGTTGCTGTACTGTCAAATCTGTCATCAGACCACAGCATAAAGATCATAAATATGTGTCAAGTGGAAGGGCAAAAATCTACATTTTCATTCATGAGTTTACATGGACTTAGACATGTGCGGTAGTCCACTTCTCTGAACTACAAACTTTCCCAGAGCTCAAAATTTCTCTCCATTCACACCCTTTATCTGTTGTTTTTGGGTATGTTTCCTTGCCCCCCACCACCCACTTGCAGGTTCCACAGCTGCCAAAAAAACTACAAAACTACATAAAACAGACGAGGAGTGGAAGCTCACACTGCCTTAACTCAGTCATTTGTATTTGAATGTTGTAAGGTATGCCAAGTCTTCAATTAACAATCCTACTTTTTCGATTTTCCTACTTAAACGATTTTGTGATTAATACATCGCTGTTAAAGTAGTTGGGATGGCACATTCAAGTGCTATCAAAAAATCACAACCATCATCGTTACAAACTGGGACCTTAATGATCCCTTTCTATCATCTGGACCAAGAGTTTGATTCCCTCCAAAACCCAAAACCCAAAGGTTATGCTTCATAAGTACCAGGGAGGAGAAAGAATCAAACAGTGTGGACACAAAACAGCTCACAGGAAATATAGAAGGTAGCACAGATGATGCTACAACTATTTTGCTGATTATATATTTCATTAAAAATGAAATGGGCTACTTTAGATTAAATGTACTCACGTATGCCATTTCATTTCAAATGTACAATACTTAAAAAGGAAAATAATTTTTATACACCAACAGATTTTTCAAAGGGTATGACTTTCAGGTGAACAATCATTTCTTTGCAACTTTCAGATCCTACTATAATGCAAAATTCACATCAATTTTGTAATGTAAACAAACCAGGCACAGCTTCAAAATACATGTAAACTCTTGTTTAGCTATTGCCGTTGAAGTAAAATCCATCCTAAAATATTTTAGCATTGTTAAACAAGGCAACAGTCAATATGTCATCCCCCACAAATGGTCAAACACAGTGGTGAGATGCAACATGCCAAGTTTTGGCAAAATCTGACCAGCGGTGTCTGTGATACTGTGCGACACATGGACAAAAAGTAAACAAACATTGAAGCGCCCTGCTTAGGCAAGTCAGTGCAATTTTTAGAATGCTGGAATAGAGCGAGACCATTAGCAACAAGTCTCTTATGTTTCATAAAAAAAAACAATCAGCGACATCCGCGATATTGCATGTGACGTACATACAATTAAACAAACGTTGTAGCGTCCCCCTTAGATGACATGGCGTCACACTGAAATGGAGTTTTCAGCTCAAACATTGACGGTAAATGTCCGGTTTTGGTCTCCTCAGAATCAGAGCAAGGGCTTCTTTCTAGACTCGAGGGTGGATTTTTCCTTTAAGTTCCATCTTTACATCAATAGCTCCATCTGTCAATTCAAGAGTAACAAATGTCTGTAATGCTATATATCAATGTAAACACAGCTAAAAGTGGGGTGACAGCACCTTAATGGGGGAACACCATACTCCAATTCCAGAGCAGGGCTTTTTAGTTTTAAATACTAAAATTATATGTTTGTATATTGTCCTCATATTTCAGTGTGGTTGCTCATGTGTTTTTACTCCCATTGCCTCGAGATCACAAATTGTTATCTCGAGATAACAAATTAATTATTTTGCCGAGATCACAACTTTTGCCCCATTGCCTTCATGAGAGGCAAGACTAAAAGTGTAGCCAGACCAAAGTGGAATTGGCAGTGTTAGAAGGAGAGATATCAATGATGATCAATGCATCATGTTTCAAGGTATGACACAGGCAGAAATTGCAACAACAATCAGTTACGCAATAAGTTGTGATCTCAAGAAAACCATTTTTGTTTCCTCATGATATAATTAAATCATGATCATGAGAAAAAAACGTTTGATATCTTGAGATAAGTGGTGTAAAATAAAAATTAGCAAGCATGGTTGCTCACAGCTTCCGTATAATGCACATTAAGAGTTTAAAGTTCTCTAAAATGGAGGATCATATATCATATATAATCACATAGAATCATATATATTCACCTATCATCCAATACATGAGTCTACCAGAGAGGATTTCTCAGATTTTTTGGCAACTTGAGCCCAAGAAATCCAAAATGACACTAAACAAAAGCACAAAGCAAAACACTGGGCCTATTGTTTATAATCAAGTCTCTCTTTAGAAAAAAAAAATGTGGCTTTGTTTTACTGTAACATAGAACTTCTGGATGCTACTCGAGGTTTGGATTAAAATATTTTGGCATGAAATACCGCCATAATGACAAACATCCAGTTTCAGCTAGCTGCATCCTGTAGCTCTTTTATTGTCAAATTTAATTACAGAAATTTAATAACAGAATTTCAGGAAAATGTACATGTTTACCTTAGGTTTCCCAGGAGCAAACGGAAAGTGGAAGTTTAGTTGGAGATGGCAGAAGTATGTACTCTGCAGCTGCTCCTCCATCTTCCTGCAGGTGTTACATACTTCACACCCACACCACCTAAAATGTATTGATAAAAAACAAAAAAAGACTTGTTTAAACAGAATTACTTCATTCAGGTATGAAGGGACTGACTGAGACTGGAATACAGAGTACTGTATAATAAGCACAGTTACACTTTCCATAGAATACTGTTACTACACTGGATCAACTTCACTATTAGCTATAAGCAAGAATTCTCAAATGTTGTCATGCCAACCATGTTAGGCCATGGGGTCCCACCTGAGGATTATCATCCAGGGACCCAATACTATATAGAGATTTTTGTTCATAGATACTATTCATTACAAAAACAGTGGAAGGAGTGAGATTCTTCCTCATTCGTACTTCACTCTCACATTGTACTTCTTTCTATGTTGATTGTCAATGTTAATTAAATGAAAGTACATGTAAGTGTAGCATATACCTTTGTTGAAATGTAAAGGGATTTTATAAAGTTATATAGATATCTTAGCACCTTTATATACCATAAAATTGCTGTTAACTGGTAAGGAGTTTAAAATAGTAGTCTATCCCCTTTTGCAGGTAGTCTGCACCCTCCAATGTAATGTCCAACACTACGATAATGAATGATTTCTACCATGCATACTTCTTTTTTGATTCAAAGAACCACTATTTATAGACCTAAGGCCTACATGCATTTTCTCTTCTCACATGAAGCACATGACAAGCATAATGTTGGTGGGGAGTTGTGCCCCCCCCCCACACACACACTAACATTATATACTTGTCACGGGCATAATCTCTGGGTGACCATCGTTATTTTTTTGTGAGGATTTTCCGACATTCAGAAGAAAGTCAAGTTCACTTTGTAGTACGCTACAAGCTACTGTTAAGAGGAGTGCAGTTCCAACCTGAAAGTGAGGGGAAGGGAAGGGGTTCTCACTATTGCCAGTAAGCCCACTTTCCATTACCTCTGACTCAGTCTGTCATCACTTATTTTGAGTTTCAGTGAAATGTGTAATCCAATACAAGTGTTGTCATTGGCATACAGTATCTGTGTTAGCTGTCACACAATAACATGACACTTAAAATGTGACTTCATTCAGGGTCACAAAATGTCACAAAAAGCCAGGGATTATGTTATTATACAAGACAAAATGATAGGTGCGTCCTGGTGGCTCACCTAAGGCACCATGTAACCAAGATGTCCTGGGTTTGAATCCGGCCTGGGACATTTGTTGCATGTCACTCGCCTCTCTCTCTCTCCCCCAGTGTTTCCTGTCTTTCTCCACTGTGACCTGTGCAAAAAAGGGCAAAAAAATGAGCAATACTCAGATTAGATTTGCTTACAATACAACATACGACTGGCTTTACTTTGCAGTTGTTAGCCAGTTAGCCAAGACAAGAGGATTTTAATAGTCATTGGTTGTACATTTTCTACTCAAAAATAATACCTCAATATGTAACAGAGGACAAGAAACAATGTGGTAGGCCTACCCTCTTTCACGTACTTCCCCTCTGTTTGTTTAACCCAGCACCATTTAGAGAGGTGGGAGGGGTATTGGCAGGAGGGGAGACAGATGCTGCATTCACTTTGTGGTGGTATTAGTAATGGGTCAGTTCCCGCATCAAACATTCAGGTGAACAATGCTTAAAAGTGAACGAGTCTAATTTCAAATCTTCCCATTGTCTCTTAAGTCCTGGAAAGAATAGTAGCTACCCAATTAACTGACTATTCTCTCCAGCAATGGTCTTCTTGAACCATTTCAAACTGGCTTCGGGTACACTTTCATGGTGTAAGTCCTATGCGTCTGACAGAACGCATAGTGTTTCACACATCATCTCCGAATGCTCCAAAGTCAACTTCAGCATACCACAAGGTTCAGTGCTAGGCCTGTTTCTATTTTCATGCTACCTCTTGGCAAAATTATCTGTAGTTATGATGTAAATTTACACTGCTACGCAGACAACACCCGAATCTACATACCCTATAGCCTAAGCCTAATGACCGCTCACAACTCGCGTGCTTATCTGCCGTCAAAAAGTGGATGTCATTTAACATCCTGTGACTAAATACCAACAAAACTGAGATGTTAGTTGTTGGCCCTAAAACACAATGGTCTTGTGTTGCGGATGTCACTTTAAATTTTGGGGATTGTCTAATTACCCAGAGCCCCACACTTAAAAAATCTTGGCGTTACATTTGGTACAATTCTCTCATTCCACTCCCACATTCAAAAAGATAGCATTTTCTCACCTTCGCAATATCACAAAAATTTGTCCTCTGTTAAATACGGCTGATGTTGGCACCCTTGTACATTCTTTCTTTTCATCAAGACTCGATTACTGTAACATCCTGTTTTCTGGCCTACGAAACTCCTGTATTAAAAACCTGTCCTCTGTCTCTGTATGAGTGTGCAGGTGGCTGAATATGTCTGCTCTGAGTGTGTGGGCCGTGCTTAGCATGGCTGTGACTCCCTTTCAGACACCGAACTGACCCAGTGTTTCTACCTGGCAGTGGACAGGTGCTGCCCTAGCTTCTGTGGACATTGGCGCTGGCTGTAGTACCATCTCTCCGCCACATCATGTTTCTCTATCTGTTCTCTTATCTCATTGTTATTGTCCATGTTAATGTCCATGTTACTGTTTTGTCCCACTACCTATTGCACGCTCAGCCGTCCTGGTGGGGGATCCCTCTTGGACTTGGCCCACCCAAGGTTTCTACCAGTTTTTTTCCTAATAAGGTCTTCTTGGGGGGTTTTCCTTGCATGCACTGAGGGTCTTTGGTTGTTATGCCACCCCAACATGCAATATTGTGTCTTGTGCTCTGTTTTACTGCCTAGTGTTCTATTTTGTTGCATACTGCATTACATCATTTTGTTCTGTGATTAATTAGTTAGATCTAGGTAGGATTATTCTCTGTAAAGTCCTTTGAGACATCCTTGTGATGGAGGGCTAAATAAATCAACTTGACTTGACTCGGTTCGCCAACAGAACTGAATCGAAATTTCAAATGGGTTCACTGTCTGTGGTTGGACTGCACTCCACACAGTTCTAAGTCAGCCGACACACTTGTAAACACAAAGTGAGTATTTAGGACAAAGACAGTTGTTGTTGTTGTTATTCTTTTTGGGATGGCATTGCTCCTCATGTTGTTGGGGACACCGGCAGGGAGAAGTGAATCAAATTAACTGGCCCTGAATCGATTCACCACCGTTGGACAGCCCGAAGGCATCGAGTGGGTTAAAGAATCGGTCTTCCCATCACTAGACGGTATGCCAGAGGGCAAACCAGATATTCATTTACAGGAAAAATCTATCCTAAAACAATATTGGCGATGCCCCCTTACATTTCTGAGCCCATTTAGTTTTTTTGTGGTGCATTTTTCGTATTCCCGTGGATAATAGACCAAACGTAGACCACGTGACGGAATTTTTCAACAATCTGAAACATGGTAAACTTAAAATTTAGGTGTCAGTCCCGTCAGAGTCACTCGTCTTTACAGACTCACCAGTGTGCACCGATGTTCAACAATAATAAAGGTATAAATGCATCGCAGAAGCGGAAGAGGTGTCAATTTCTCTACTGACACTAGCTACAAGACATTTCCTTCGCAATGGTGCGCAACTCACACTTTTTCTCTCCACCTGCAGTAGGCTACACGTAAAAACCGGAGTGAAGTTAGCTTGATATTGGATATTCAGTGGTTAGTAATTTCCCCTCTTCTCATGAATAGCCACGGAATGCCCAATATCAAGCTAACTTTACTCCTGTCACGTACACACGTCCACAGCTAAATGGAAGTTATCTGGGTGTTACCCAAAAGGTATTCTGGGAAATGTAGGAAATCACTAACTGAAGTAGTGTGTAGCGAGTGTGTGCAGACCTAATTTACAGACAGAAAGTGAATTTTCCCAATTTTGCCTTCTGCTGTGGCAGTGATGACAAACCAGATGTTGAAATGTCAAACAATGTAATACCAATGATCAACCACAGCAGCAATCTAGTTGACATTATCTCACAATTTTCTAGCCATCACTCTTTTTTTATGTTATAGATAGATTATGCTCAATCTACATTAGCAGTAACTGTTGTATTGTAGTTTTCAGGCTACAGTGGGAATCATATTTAATCATTTCTGCAAGGCTAATCAGAAATACTGACACAGTCACACAATAGGCCTACTGTTTAACAGATCAGTTTTACTGTATCAGTGTACATAGATGGTCAAATCGCTTGTTTAGGAAAATCACCTTGGCAACGGGAGGGCAGTTTGCCATTGCAGTAGACTGACATCTCGCGATGCTGACCAGTATGGGCTTTTCTTTTCTTTTTTTCCAAGGCCACAGCGTGAACGCAGCATCACCACTCATGTGCCAATGTGCGTGCCTAGTCACGAGGAGGGGAAGTGTGCGTGTGAACCCGTGCGTGTATGTGAGTGGAGGTGCACGGTGGGGGCATTTGAAAGGGGAGGCGGTGCACGCGGCGGCGCATGTCACTTGATCTCCAAAATCACAGCAGATAGATGAAGCTAAAGCGATTAAATGGGAGGGGGGCTTTGCGTCACTGGAAGGGTGGCTGCCCTGGATATGTGAATGGATTAAGAGAACTAGATGAATGACTGCATGAATGAAAGAACAATGAATGGATGCTATAGAGCTATAAGCAAGGGTGTAGTGGAGGGTAAAGCCTTCTAAATTTAATTTTCCCACCTTTCTATAGGCTCACATAAATCTTTATGAAGTACATTTATTGTATACATAGCAGCATGTAAGAACAAGCTCTGATCTAGGACATAGGAGATAGCAGTCAGTCAGTAAGTGTTTTGAATCTTTGTTTCTGGGTTAGATTTGGGCTGTTGTCAGGCTTTGTTGTGGCTGAGCACTTCCTGGTTTCACTCTCTGAGTTTCGATGTGTGGGTCAGCTGACGCGGGTCACGCCCTCTATCTGTTGCTTTGTTGTGGAAATCTGAAAGGGGCGGGTTTGGCCGTTGTAATGAGCTGTGACTGGGCACAGCTGTGGCATTTCCTGGTATTAAAACACGTAAGCTGCGCTGTAGCGTCAGCAGAGGCATCAGCCCTTGTATGTCAGTCCTTCTTGGGTAAAGACCTTCGAGTCTACCTGTGCGAGTCCACTGAGCAAGGGCATTGATAAGTTACTCTTATCTACTATCTCTTGGCCTGCCTCACTCACCATGTGCTACCAATATATCCCTGTATATCCCTGTCATCCAGGGCAACCGCAAAAAAGCGCATCAGTCATAAAAGACAGCGCAGTCCTGAGAACCTCTACTCTCTCAGAAAAGCCTCAGCTACTTCCTCTGCTTTTTCCTTTGGCTTATGGAATTGTCATTCTGCTGTAAATGAAGCAGCTGGTTTGAGTCCTACCTCTCAGGGAGATCCTTTAGAGGGTCTTGGAGAGGGGAAGTGTCTAAATCCCACCGCTTGTCCACGGGGGTACCTCAAGGGTCAGTGCTTGGACCCCTTCTCTTTTCAATGTACACCAGCTCCTCCTATCGTTCCCACCAGACGACCCCACAGTCTCGGCACGGATATCGGCATGCCTCGCCGATATCTCGGCATGGATGAAGGAACGCCACCTTCAGCTTAACTTGTCAAAGACTGAGCTCCTTGTCATCCCAGCCAGTCCCTTTGTACAACAACAGATCAGTATCCAGCTCGAATCAGCTCAGCTCATGCCCACAAAGTCTGCCAGAAACTTCGGTGTCATGATTGATGACCAACTAACCTTCAAGGAGCATGTGTCTTCTGTTGCTCGGTCATGCCGATTTGCCCTGTACAACATCAGTACCTGTCTGAGCTTGCAGCACAACTCCTGGTACAGGCACTTGTAATATCACGCCTTGACTACTGCAACTCCTTACTGGCAGTGCTCCTGACATTTACGCTCAAACCTCTGCAGATGATCCAGAACACGGCGGCGCATCTGGTCTTCAACCAGCCCAAAAGAGCACATGTCACTCCGCTGTCCATATCCCTCCACTGGCTCCCAGTTGCTGCCCGCATCAAATTTAAGTCCTTGATGCTCGCCTACAAAGCAGCAACCAAAATGGCTCCGACCTACCTGAACTCCCTCATTCAGGTCTACGCTCCCTCCCGCCCACTTCGCTCAGCCAAGGAGTGGCGCCTGGTGCTGCCACCACAACAAGGCCCTAAGTCTCTAGCCAGACTCTTCTTCTGCGGTTCCTCGGTGTTGAAACGAGTTACCAAACTCCATTCGATCCGCAGAGTCCCTCTCAATCTTTAAGAAAAGGCTAAAGACCCAGCTCTTTAGTGAACACCTTCTCACCTGCGTAATCCCCAAAAAAATAAAAATCTTTATATGCCTCTATGCACTCTATGCACTCTATGCATTGCCTCTATGCACTGCCTCTATGCACTGCCTCCATGCACTGCCTCGTAGCACCTATGTCCTGTTGGACCTGAACTTAGCTTTATGGCACTTATTCTCGTTGTTCTCTCCTGACTAGAACCTTGCTTGTGTTGTATTAAAACCTCATATGTACATCGCTTTGAATAAAAGCATCTGCCAAATGGGAAATTGAAATTGGAAATTGATATCAAACTGATTTGAGTTATATGAGGATATGGTCTTGAAGGATAAAAACTAGGATAAAAAATACATTTATGTTTTCTGAAAGAATACCTTATATTTATGTTATGTTCTGAAAGTATAATTCCTTTTTTTTTATTTATGTTGGTGGTTGTTTGTCTTATGATGATCACTGACTGGAGGTTAGGGGTTCCTCACCTTTTTATTTATCACTGTCTATAACTTGATGCTCTCAGAGACAAAATAAGTCATTTCAGTGAGGGGTTTCAGGAAACTAAGAGGGCATACAAGGAAATGTTACTCATTTGGGATGCCATCATCAGTTCAGTTTAGAGTTTGGTTTAAGATGACATCTTGTTTTATTAGCCTATAACCATCCTGGTAACCATTCAAGTCCAAGGACTCAGTTTTCTACCACTATTAGCTGCTAACTGTGTGGTTGCCAATCAGTGATGTATAGTGGAAAATAAAATGTGGGTAAACTATGACCATGTCATCATCAGGAGGCAAGCAACCACCAATATAAGCAAAGAAAGAAAGCAAAGTTATATTTTCAGATTAACATTAATTTATGTTTTCTTTCCTCTTTTTCCTATCTTCTTTATTCTTTTTTTCCTCCTATCCTCATATAACTTACATCAGTTTGATACTACTCAGTACACACAGAAAAAGTAGGGTTCTCCAAGGGTTCTTTGGTTAGGTAAGTGGTTTTATATAGAACCATAATGATTCAAAGAAACCTGTAATGTGTTACAGTAAGTTAAAAATGGCAATCAGAGGATTGTAGAAAAGTTGGTAAAAAGCTACTGCTGATTTGGAATATTTCATATATTCTTAATGAGTTCTTTATAGCAAAAATGTCCTATGTGGAACTGAGCATGATGCTTATAGACTAGTGGTTTTCAGTTCAAAACCAGCAGGACTGTGGCTGCTGAGGAGCAGGACTGAAAACCACTGCTGCAGACAACCTGTCTAGAATGGTTCTTTTTATCCCATCAAAAAGGTTTCTGCTATGGTACAAGCCTAACGAACCAGTTTATGGTACTATAGAAATCTTTCCGTTTAGAGTAGCCTATATACTATAAATTTAGCTCATAAAGATTTATATCAGCCTAAAAAGGTGGGTTAGCTCTATTCATCAAGTAACACGGTGGGTAAACTGAGTTTAGGTGGATTTAACCTGCATTACATCGTTGTTTGCCAGTGCTCATCCATATGCTGTAATATAGGTTACAGTATAGTAAGGACTAGAATCAATACCAAAACCGGAAATCCACCTCGCGCGGCGCACGAGCCCCTCGGCTGACAGATGACTGCTCGGTGCTTTCTATTTTTATCCCCGTGGCGCTGTTTCTCCTCTAAAGAGTGTTTTTTTTTATATTGCAGGCAGGAATAAAATAAACCCAAAACCCACCCATCCCCACTCCCTTTGGTCCCTCTCTCTATACTGTCTTTTTATAGGCGAGACCTAGTCTGAGAATAGGCCTCGACAACTAAAAAGGACTATAGTTATCCTATGATACATTTCAGAGGGATACAACATACTGAATATCTAATATCCTATAGGAATATTATAGTAATGCCATAGGAGAAAATACCATAAAATGAAATAAGGTCATTATATAAATCCACTATTAAGTACCACAGACAACTATGAGTCAGTATAGGATTGTTGAAGTGATACAATAAAAGATAAAATGGCATAAAATGCGATAAGGTCATTATAAACTCGCTATTATAAGTACAGAAAAGAATATTATAGGAATATTACCATAGGAGATTAAAAAAAAAATCATAAAATCTGATAAGGTCATTATTAATCTTAGGTATGGACACCTCGGACTCTTTGATCACACAATCACTACTGAGCACTACGGATACACAAAAGTCCCTATAGGAATATGGGAATATTATGGTATAGTGGAACAATAAGAGATAGCCTATATATATATATAAATATAGCCTATATATATTGTATATATATAAAAAAAAAAAAAAAAAAAAAAAAAAACCCACACACACACACAAAACTCACTTTTGACTACCATAGAAACGCAAGTCCTTATAGGAATATTATAGGAATATGATATAGTGATATTTCGTTAGGGCTGTAAAATGTGTGTGTGTGCGTGTGTGCGTGCTTGCGTGCGCGCGCGCGCGTTTGTGTGTTGTGGTGTGTGTGTGTGTGTGTGTGTATGTGTGTGTGTGTGTGTGTGTGTGTGTGTGTGAGGGGGGGTGGGGGGTGGGGGGGTCAGAAGATTATGGATTGATAGAAATAGTCGCCAACAACAGCCCCCATCCACCCCCTACCCCCACCCCCACCCCCCCAGCCTGGGGTTTGAATTAATGTGTTTCTATTTTTGGCTCTCCCGTGTTTCCAGGGGAAACCTAATGACGCAATGACGTCAATGCAGGTCACCAGCAAGAAGCAGACTGGAGGAATTGAGTGGCTTCCATTAGAGGTTTTGCAGCATTTTCCAGAAAGGAGGGAGGAGGACAAAATGGATTAAGATTAAGAAATGCACAGAAATGAAATATAAACAATAGACCGAAATGAATGGGAGGCAATGCGACTGACGTCTGGGAAGAGAGAGGATGGAGGGAGGGTGGGGGGGGACCCTACTGCTGCATATCAATGGGTGCCGTTCAAATTCCCAGGGATTATTGGAGAAAAAAAGGGGGGGAAGAGAAAAATGATGCACGCTTCCTCGGATCGGTGATGACTGGGTGAGCCCATTCTATTTTTATTTTTATTTTTTTTTCTCTTTCCTGATTGTTGAAGTGAGTAGAATAACAACCTGCCATTCTGTTTTCATGGCTATAGACAGTATTGCCATATAGAGAGCCATTGAGAAATTCATCCCCGAGTTTGACGGTGAAGCGTGAGTGACCAGTGTTTTCTCCGGAGAGACGTGTTAATGTGTGATAATAGGGAAAAAATGAAACTAAAAGTAAACGGATCCTATCTTCGTGTTGACTTCCACTGAGTTGATTGCAATGCTTTATCATTAACCGCAGCGGTGGACGTGCTCCGTCTAGAGCCCAGCTATTCCGATGCAATACAAATTCTGCATCCATCGATATATATATATTCACTGTTGATCGTTTACAGAGAGAGTGGGCTGAGTGAAAATGTATTTTATTGTCCGTCCTTACAATTTCGAGGACTAGCCGTAATCTTTGAAATATTTGAATCATGACAGAATCACAACAAGGCTGTACTTGCAAGCAATGCCGTCTAATTGCAATGCCAATCATTCTGCATCTCTCTCCTACATGGCATCGTTTGGATAGTGAAATGTAAATGATTCCGGTAAGTTTCATTAAGATCGAGCTATCTATAGAAATGAGGCTGGTAGATTATCATTTGCAAAGAGGCTACTTTTCATAGCCGGGGCGGTGGGAGTGTGGGGGGGGGGGGGGCAGTCGTGCGCGTGGAGCAGGGAAGATTAGACCGTTCTCTGGGCGCGCGGACACACACACACACACACACACTCACACACAAACACACACACACACACACACACACACACACACACACACACACACGTGCGCGCGCGGACACACACACACACACACACACACACACACACACACACACACACACACACACATTGGCATTGCCCACTCGGCAGGCTTCAATGCGTTATGGCAACAAGTGCCAATTCATGCACGATCAATTCATCTTCAGCCTGCACATCACATCGTGCTGCCCAAGAAGCGCAATTTTTTGAGAGAGAGAGAGAGAGAGAGAGAGAGAGAGAGAGAGAGAGGAGAGAGAGAGAGAGATAGGGAGAGAGAGAGAGAGAGAGAGAGAGAGAGAGAGATTTAATATGATTGTCTCAGCTGTTTTTATAATGGTGATTTTTGCGTATTGCTGTCATCTTGTTATTCAACCATTTAAACGTCTTCACCAACCCCACTTTCCCCCCTTTTCCATTCACAAACTGGGCTCCAGTGCAGGGCGTTCACCGCGCAGCGAGGGCTGCTTTCAGCACCACGGACAGATCACAGCGCATTTCAGGACCACGGAGAGCGCTCTCCTTAAAACCACCGCTTAACGCCGATTAACAGGCGCCATGCACTAGTTTAATGAACATTGGACTGATCATCGGTCGGTCTAAAGGCGGACCTACCCCCAGCAACTTCCATAAGAGTTATTTGCACTGCTTCAAATGGTTACGGGCCTACAGAATTGACCCCGAAAGTGAGACAATTGAAGCCAATTCAAACCTATATGTAGCCTACCGAATGTTATTCATGACGGTAAATAATTAATCTAAATACACGTCTCCCGTCAATGCGCAACCCAATCCAACATAAGCGGAATATGGGACAATGTTAAGGCCAAAGGCAGGACGCATTTAGAAAAAGAGCGGTAGGGGATGTGACACTTTTTTTCCCACATATGACGCATGTGGTGAGGTAAGCGTGGCAGATGCCTACGTGTACAGATGGCCCAGTCTGCCGGTCCCTATCCGCCCTGGGCTGGAGGTAACACCCATACAGGCGCAGGCCCCAGCATCCAGATGTGGTCGTGTGCTGTGTGTGCCACTTCATCACACAGCACAAAGGACCCCTTTTTGTGAACTTCTTCTTTATTGGAGCATGACATTTCATGATGTAGGCCTATACATTGCATGGATTTACACGCAGTTTACCTTGTATTTAATCCTAGGAAACGTATTTTGCAGGGCTTTTTTTTTTACATGGAGCAGGGTTGAGTAAAAAGCTTTCCATAGTCCTTCCCTGTGTCACAAATTCAGATACAAAAATATGTTCTAGGTCTAGTTTTCTACATGTTTGATGTGGACAAAGCCCAAGATTTTGTCTGAAAAACTGTAATGTTGCAAACACACCTCTAATGATCTTTGTTCTAAGGATTATGCTGCAGGTCCACAATGTGGGTATTATGTGACTGTACAATATAATGTTTCAAAGCCATTTTACATATTCTCTAGAACATTTCCCCAATTTCTCCCTCCTCCTCTCTCACACACATCACTGCAATTGCATTGCAGCAAATACAATTTTTTTTCCTCGCAAATTTGCATGGAAGGTCAAATTTAGGGGCCAAAATAATTGCTCCCGTTCTATAAATGATCAAAGCAGAGTCTTCTGGTACACATAGCAGGATTAAATATTCTGAGAAGTTTCTGGAAACCGTTTCATGGTGAAGTATGAGCTGATAACAATACTTCCTCTGTAGAATGAGATGTGAACCCTAACCCTTCGTAACAGTGACAGTCCTACAGTAATCTCTTATAGTGTTATTCTTGCTAGATCACACAGCATGTCTTCATACATGACAATGAAAAACTAGGAATTCATTAAAGAGTTTTTCTTGTTGGGCAGAACGGATGCGAGCCGCCTTTATAACAAATGGCCCGCAATCTGGAGGCAGTTCTCTTCAGCTGTATAAAGAAGGGATGAAAAGAAGTTAAAATGATAATGTAAACCCTATGAACAGCAAACACCAGAGAGCCAGTCCACCCAGAATAAAGCTGGCATGGTCATAAACTGCATTTACGTATGTACCGCTAAACAAGGGGTAAAAGGCAATAGCAAAATACTTAATGCTGTCAAATGCTGTCACAAAAGAGCTTTTTATTGCAGTGTGTTATAAACATTGTGAAATCGGCCTTATCAAGACACACCCTGGGGTGATGTGATAGGATGAGAAAAACGCGTGAGACACCAAGCGCCACGATGTTATTTGCAGTCTTCTAACTGGATGATGAGGTAAACCCTGGCAGTACGCTTCCAGTTGCTGGCTTTGCAGGCAATTATTTTATTTTGATAAGGGTGTGGCATGGTGTGGCGCCTCGAGCACTACAACTACCAGTCCCACTTCAGTCACACAGCCAACACTAACGGCTTCAGAAAGTCCCTGCCTGCATCAGATGTGCTCACAGCTCTTGTCCTTCCTGTAGGTGCCGGGGCCAACGCCGGGTCAGGAGGGGAGCGCCATCGGGTCGAGGCTTTGTCCTTTGTGGGTCTTTTTGCGGTCTGGGCTTGCTGTTCCTAAGGCAGTAGCCAGGAAGCCCTTACCCCAAAAAGTATCTGCGTTGGATCCTGGCATCTGAACGAGACGGCTCCTCGCTCCCTAATGGAACAGTGAGTATCTCTCTGCCCTGTGGGTGTTTGAGAGTGAGGCCACAACTCATTTGTGGCGTGCGCACGGCGCTTGGAAGTGCTTCAAGACCATTCACAAGCTGAGCGTCTCCAAGGAATTTGACAAAAGTTAGACGTGGCTTTTGATCGGTTGTGAGTAACGGGAATACGGCTGCTAAATAGGATACAGTTGAGAGGCACAGGGGATGTGGCAGGACAGATGTCTAAATCAGAGCAAGCAACCTGAGAGAAATCCTATTGCAAAGAGTCTTATTACAGTAAGAAATAGATTCCTGCTTTACTCGCCTCAACTCCAGATCGAATAAAGTGTAAAGCAACACCACTACACTTCCTGGAGTTACACTGAGTCTAAAGTTGAAATTCACATTATTTAGAACTCTTGAACAAAGACTCTTACCAAATTTGACATGAATACTGGCTGGAGAATTACATGTGCCATCTACACTGAATGTACAAAATATTAGGGACACCTACTCTTTTCACGAAGCACACTGATGAGGTGAATCCAGGTAAAAGCCATTATCCCTTATTGATTTCCCTTTAAATCTACACCAATCACAAAGGAAGAGATGCAGATAAAGAGAAGCAGACGAGTTAGAGAAGGATTTTTAAGCTTTGTGACAGATTTGAGAAGATGTCCCTAATATTTTCTACATTCAGTGTATATGAACACTTCTACTTTAATTGTGCAATACAGCAATTCCTTAATCCTTTTGCACCAAAACACATTTTGTTCCTAATTTTGCTCTTTCTACTCATCTCACTTTTTTTCTTGACCTGGAAGCTTTAATCAAAATCAGCCACCTAAAGTTTATCTCAATATATCAGGAGAACAAGTAGTGTTTAGATAACATAAATCATCTGTGTAGAATAGATTTTAATCATCACAGCATGTCAGATCTATAATTTTGCCCAAAATAGGCTTTTGTCTTTTCTCTATACATCAAAAACAACTTGTTTTTTTTATTCATTTGATAAATGAATTTTGGTCAAAGCATGTGTCAAGATAACTGGATGTGAAGGACATTTTATGGGTGTGGTCGCTGCCTGATGCTTTTTACACTCCTACATCATTGGATTCTGTGCTGTAAGTCAGTAGTCAGATCTGCCCAATCAAATTATTAGATTTTGTATACGGTCATCATATCTGATTAAAAATAATGCATTATATCCTATACTCTGTAGGCATATCAATTGTTTCATGAATATAAGCTATCTGACTACCATGGTTATCAAGTCAGGAATTCATAGCATTCTCTATAGAAACAGTTTCAGTGGGATGCACACACTAAAACATGAGGAAAAAGGAAGCTGTGGCATTGACCCTCTGACGTATGCAGAGTTACGTCAGCTTGCATTTATCCAGAAGCTTGGACTTTATCCAAATCCATGGGCATACACAATCTGGTTATTATACATCTACACCTGAGGCAATTCTTGCTTCTTGTGCACTGACCAGGACACCAGCTAAGTGTTGCTTCACTTCCGCTAACCACGTGACTTCACCGCCCAGGGAGTGTGTGTGTATGCGTGTGCATGCATGCATACGTGTGTGTGTGTGTGTCCATGTGCATGTGAGAGTTTCCATGTTTTCTATATTTGTAGGAACATATGTTAAGTGAGTTCATGCCGATGCGTGCGGTGTCCCTCATTCATTCACTGACCACCTTTACATTAAACTCATCTTTCCATCCCTCCATCTCCCATTCTCTTACTCCGTTCACACCTCCACCTCTCTGTTTTAATATTTATTGCCCAATCTGCTGCCTGTTTCTGGGCTCTGCTTGCTCGGTTGTCCATGTCGACGTTCGGCGTTCAGTTCTGTTTTATTTGAATTCACACCCCCTCTCCCCTCCGGAACAGCTGCTGCATTTTGCCAGTCCATCATTGTAAGCGAGAGATGTCCTCTTAATTGATGTGCCTGGTTAAATAAAGATGAAATGAAATTAAGATAAAAACTTGTACTTGCTGTCTGTCAAACACCGGTCAAGACAAGGAACCATAATCAGTATAAAATATGACATTTCCACTGCTTGTTTCAGTATTCCGATCTACTATGTGTGTAACTGATATACAATACTATAAAATTTGCACTAGAGGAAAGCAAGGTCTCCCTTTTTCATCTGTTGTGTAAAGTAAATTTGAAATTAATACTTAACATCAAAATTATGTTCTACAAGTGAACAAAACAGTGGAATGTATCAGTATGGTTTAAAAAAGAGATCAACAAGGACAATTCACTGATTATTTATCAGGATTAGAAAAACAGATTTTACAGCCCAAGCAGCAGCACCAAATAATCCCAGACTAAAGCACCCACTCTCCCTGTCCCATGTCCTGTGGGTGGGTACAGTACTATGCTGACTAATATGAGTGAAATGTTTTCCGCTAGACCGGGCCCCCGCATCCGTTAATTGACCTAACAAATCTCTGATTGACCTTCAGATTGAAGCGAGAGATTCCCAGTGAAATCACGACTGCGGCCCACAATTTGTGTGTCACACGTAGCCCAGGGAAATAGGGCAGCGCCTCATCCGTGTCATCAGATGGGGACGTGGGTCGCTGGATGCACTTTTGCTGCACTCCCGCTCGTAATGGAGTAAATGAAATTGGTAACCACGGGCAAAGCCAGTAGAGGGGCTGTTTTTCTTGTCTGGTGTCGTGTATTTTCAATGTCTGTGACTCCCTGACCTCTGGGACTAAATAAAATGTTTGGGAAGAAATAATCCTGTTGGGTGTTGTTGATGTCCGTTTAGTAGCAAAACCTAAGACATCTGCATCAGATGTAGGTTTTTGAATGGGCTGAACCTTTCCTTCTGTGCAATCCACAACTTTGAGACCTGGCAAACTCTTCTCCTCAAAGGGACTTTAAGTGCCAGATGTGCTGGGATACAGAGATATAGAGTGTAAAGACTGTGGAGTGGAGGTGAAGCTGGAAATATCAGTGTACTTTGGAGGGAGGAGGATATCAGCCAGCACACTAGTTCAGTTCAGGAAGGTAACTAATATGGCAGAACCAGAAATCAAACTTCAACAATCAATTAGGATGAACAGTGCATGCAACGAATAAACACAAACGATTAAATAAAAGAGGTAGAGACTCATTTGGACACAGGGTGAAAGAATAAACTGGGGCAGGAACAAACCATGGAGAAACTCTTCTTCTAAACACTGCATGAGGATCCGTTTTTATGATTATTAAAGGACACAAATGGCTGAAGTCTTATAGATTACATTTCAAAGACTTCTTTTAGGCTTGTGCATGGGGGAAGTGAATGAGGAGGGAGGGATGATTTACAGTATTGGGACGAACTCGATACAAACTGGCAAGCTGCTCTCCAATTACTGTAAATCTCTGAGTGAGTAGAGCCCCCCAGAGGACGCTTTGAGAACAGCAGCTAAGAAAACAGCAGCCACACCACAATCAGGGCCAATATGTGTCAAACCTCTAAGATTTGTTGAAAAAACACAAGTCAAAAAAATTGCTGACCGAAAGATAATGGTTCCAGTAAGGTTCCCATAGGTTCCAGCTGGAAACAGAGAGGGCATGTAGCAGGTTTATGAAGTCAAATTATAGGAATCTGTACTGGCAGTCCACTCCTCTCCCAAGGTCTATGATGTATTCACACCAAAATTACAGTAAAAGACGCTTAACAGTAACAATCCCATGACTTATTTGGCGTAACAAAATCTGCTATTTACCTTAATGCTGCGGTCCTTGGCTTTTGTCCTTCTCAAATTCTGGTCTAAGCTCTGGTTTTCAATGCTTGGTGTTTTTGGCGAAAATCTGCCAGATATTTAGTTTCAATTCCATCCAGATGGTGATTAATTACATTGCCAAAAGCCTACTCATAAAGCAATGTTCGTTGACTCGGCAGAAAAGGAACCTCTGGAATATCAGCATTCCTGTGCGAGTCATTTGTGCTGCTACAGTGCGAGCGGTGAATTTTTCCTCAGTGCGGCCCACTAGAAACGAGACAGATCTGGTAGTGCTTCATTACCTCCCAGAGCAACAACTTATTTATATTGCAGTGATAATTACCAAGAACATCATCACAAGTGGTTCTCATGTTTTGCATAGGCTGCACCCAAAATGAAAGATGAAGTTAAATGCAATGCAGTGGATCATAATCCAAATGGCATTAGGTAAATGTTGAGACACTCTGTAGCCTACAGACACACTGTAGGCTACAGAAGTGCGATGACATTATCATAATCAAATCAGGATTATAAATATAAAATGCTGTGGGATATGTAAATTTAGACCGATTCAACACCCCACCACACCTGCAACAGCACCCTCTAGCAGAGCTACACATAAAAGTGCATAGTCCAGTTATAAACTACAGAGTCTAATAGTTTAGAGGGCTGGATTCAAATCATACGGCAGCATTTGTTTCTTTCACTTCTGACAAAAACCCTTTCCACTCATGTTTTAAGTTAAAAGAAACAGTTGGTTAAGGATAGGGTTAATGCTAAGCAGATAATTAGCCTTCATTATGTTTAGGCAACTATAGAACACCAATTTAAAATTAGGCCAGTGAAACCACTTTGGTTGGGAATAGGGTGAAGATATGAGTCATGGTTAGACCTTTGTTTGAAAACAATTTTCCTGATGAATTGAAATTTGTTTGATGAAAAGCAAGTCATCCAACATGGGGCTTGAAATTGCTTGGCGTTGGAGACTGTTACGCACAAACAGGCTTAAGTTTCTATCTGAGTTTGCAGGATTCCTAGGAAAATACACTACTTTGACTTTCATTGGGGTGTTTATGATCAAACAGCTTTAATATGCATTAGTTCAAATCACCTGGGAGTTGAGCAATGTTCATTTCCTGATCTATAAACAGGCCACCTACTGGAAGCTGGGAAAGCAATTCATTCTTTAGTCATGTGTATTCAACCACAAGTATTTTCTATAGAGACAAGTCACCATATTAACGCACTATGAAAGAGTATAATGCAGTGTTGTTCAAAGGATGCTTCCTGTGTTTTAATTCATTGACGGGAAAGCCACTAGTCATATCAACAGTAAATGATAATCCCATGGGGCATAATAAAACAATAGAGTGACCCCTTTAAGTGAAGCAACAGGATCAAAGCATGAACAAGAGTCTAAGTATGTGCTGTGGACTGTAGATTGAAAAATGTTTTTACAGGCAACCCAAGCATGGCTGCAGAGAGGAGAAGAAGAGTATAATGGTTGGTGTTTCATTTAAAAAAAAAAAAAAAAGATGGAAGTAAAACCAAGTTGGCCCTGTGCCATGTCAGCTTACTGGAAATGACCAGAGGAGGGATTCCAATAAAATGCTCCTCCCTCCTCTAGTTCCCAATTGTGTCCCTCCATCCAGCCATAGCTGAAAACACTTTGATAAAAACACAACAATTGACATTAATTAAAGTTCTGGGAAATCTTACGCCATTGGTCCACCGACTACACAATCGGGCTCCAATTAGGAGTTCAGCTGGAGTTTACTGGGGAGACAGTTGCACAACATCCAGCCAGGCACAAGGGACAAGAAAGCTGTGTTTGTGGAAAGAGCCGCAAGATGCAAGTTGTAGAAAACTGGGACAGTTCATGGCCCAGTGAGTAGTGATCCACGGTCCCCAGTAGACACATGTTACTATACATAGTTATTAGTAGTTATTAGTGGATAAATTACAGTATTGTATGGACAAAACTTCCATTGAAAGGCCCTTTGTGGATAAGTCCATGTTGTGTCAACCTCTCGTACCACCAGTGATGTTTCATTGCTTACAGGAAGAAGTGGTCCAATGCTTTAATTTCCAAGTGTGACCGCTGCTTTTTCAGCCTGATGAACAACAGCTGTGTCAGAAAAACTCACTGAGAGAACACAGAGGTGACCGATCACATTTTCTACAGTATGATCTCACAGGTTTGCCATTTTCTTTTGAGGTCCTGCTGTGTCTGCTGTTTCCATTGGTCATGTTTATTTGGATGAAAGTGACAAAACTGATTCCACCTCACAGGAGACAAAACCTGCAAAGCACAAAACACCTACAAGCCTTCAACCTTACAATCAAACTGTGTGTGGATGTCGCCATGCCTTTCAAATGACAACTGCCAACTACCATAGCAGAGATTCCCTCATTAAGAAGTGGGAGGACACATCCTCCACAGGTCGTTACCAAAAATCTTTAACTGTGCAATAAAATATAGACTGTCAGCAGCTCAAAAAACAGGTTACATCCTTCAGCCGGGGATTCCACATAGAAACTGTGTTTTGGAATGCTTGCTGTATGCAAAACAAGCTTGTTGCTTTGTTGTACAGCCCAAACACCTAGAAAACGACACTGACACACACTGATCAAATTCAGTGTGTGTGTGTGTGTGTGTGTGTGTGTGTGTGTGTGTGGCTGTTCCATTCTATTGATATACGTTGTGATAAGCTTTGTTATATCACTTCTTGACAAGGCTGAGCAGGAGTCCAACATATGAGTGGAAATGAAAAGACACACTATATAACTCCTCAGTGAAAGTAATGCCATGCAATATTGACAAGTAAAGTGACTGTGTGTCTGCAAAGAATATGTTTTTCTTTGTCTGTTTATGTAATATATGCTGTAATGAACAGACATGCATATGATACTACATACTGTAACTTTCCTGCAGTATGCAGACAATGGAGAAGGTACTCTCTCTCACACATAATTATATACACAGACACAAAAGCTGCTTCAGTTATAGGTAAGATCATCAGGCCCTCAGACAGAACTAGAAAAACACCTTTGGAAACCACCACAGTTTACAAGGGTCGCTAGTTTGGGAGTGTGTGTGCAGTAGCAAGGTTTACATTTTGAACTTGTTCTTGTTGCTGTTATTGGTTTTGTTGCTGCTGTTGCTCCTAACAATGATAATTACAGCAGGTAGAAAATGTCCATCATAGGCACCGAGTTCCAGATTTATGTGTCTTTCATTCCATGTCTTTCAAAAATAAAATAAAGGACCGCAGTCATAGTCAAAGCCACAGTGATATGTTCATGGATGTAAAATACATGATGATTCACTTCCTTTCTTCTACACTACAAGATACCAAATTCCATTTCCCCATGAAATCCTTCTATCAAATCCCTCTATCAAATCTTCTCTACCTGATTGCTAAATATCTGTATCTTCTCTTTGGTTATTCGTTTGGTTGTGCACCTGGGTATTAGTGGGTTTGCACTGAATGACGACAATTCGAGCCAACAGTCTGCCTACACATTTCCCAATATTTAAAACTAAAATTGAATTAAAAGATTAAAAACAGGATTATGTCAGCAGCCACGCATGCATCAAGTGAAAAAACCTTGTTGCAAAACAAAACCAAGAATATGGAGTGTGTGTGAGTTCCAAGCGGTTGAGTCAGAACGTTGTTATCTGTGTTTTTTTTAGAGCCTCGATGGGCTGACCTTTACGGGTCAGGCCCAGGTTTGGTTAGATGCCGTAGGGGGAGGAGAGACGGGGGGAGTGGACCAGGCAGGAGGGAAACCCACTGATGATTCACCTAAGTTACGACTCAATCAGACTATTTAAACAGGGGAACCCTGCAAAGAGGCATGCAGCATCTTTCTGTCACTCACTGTTACAGCACAGCCACAAGGCAAAGCACAGGTAAGGCTATGATATGATGTGTTACAGTATGTGGGACCAAGGTGAAGGGAAGAATAATGATATTACATGTGAAGTTCAGAGAAGAGTAATATTATATTTTCAACATTAGACTAACTAGTAGATGTATGTAAATATTACAAATATTTGAATACAAGGCATGCATTGTAAATAGACTTTAAAATTTTGCAAAGTGATTTCAAAGTGATAAAACAAATTAGATTGAATTTCTTTGAATATTTTTAATGTGCAAAATTGCCTTTATTTGCATAAATGTTTAATTCATTTCATAATATTTCATTGCTATTTCTATTTTTGCCAGTATAGCTGTAAACTAAAGAATACAAAAGTTCTTATACAAATCTGATTGTGTGTAGATGTTTGTTGTTTTATGTATCTTCATAGTTTTCCATGTGTTTTGTTGTGTGTCAGGATGCACGTCCCTCTGGCCCTCCTGTGTGTCTCTGTCCTGATGCTGGCTCCCGGCTGCACCGGTCTTCCCACTAAAGGAGAATCTCTGAGAAACGGCATACACAGTATAATAAACATGGCTCAGACCACTCTGGTCCACATTAGGAAACTAAGAACAAAGGTATGTGCACACATCGGCATCTGCATGCATGTTTTATCAATTTCTCACACTGCAGTCATTGAACGAGAGTACTGTGTAGTCAAATCAGTGTGACTTACGGAAACAGCAGGGTCTTTGTTGCATGAGATTTAAGATTTTACATTACACATCGACAGTTGTACTTTTATAGGTTTTATTTTCAGAGTAGGAAAAGGATTACAGTTTTACTTTCCATCACTATCACTGTATCTGTATCTGCTTTGTTCCATTTCTAACAGCAGCACATTAACTTTACACCAATTTTCCCAAGAACAAATGGTGTAATTCAAAGCTTGGCCATGTAATGGTATAAAGAAACACATTAGTAAATTCATTTATTTTTAAATAACTATGGTTTTTTTCATCAACATTTTTTAACCTTCCTGGTCACAGCAAAAAAAACTACAGCTCTCCCAAACTGGAAATCCCTAATGCCCAGTTGCAAGTTCAGCTCTTTCAATATTAGAAAATTTTAAATACAGTTTTTCACATCTTTGAAGCAAAAATGACATTATACAAGCATTAAAAATATTGCAAAAAAAAAACCCAAGACAAAACCTGTACACCATTTAAAATCAGCTAGAGGATCAATACTCTATGTCCTCCTCTTCTCCTTAGCTGCCGGTCGCTCCTCAGATAGACGTCAGCTCTCCTTCCATCGAGGGCCTGACCAGCATCAGCCGGGAACTGGGACTGCTGGACCGGGACCTGCAGAGCCCTCTGTTGGAGCTGCTGAGCCAGATCCAGGCAGATGTGTCGAGCCTGGAGGGCAGGGTGCGCTCCCTCGCCCTGACGCTGGACTGTCCCGTCCAGGCCAGACCCAGAGGGGAGGCCCGTGATGACGTGTTTCCCGAAAGTCACCTCTACCTGATTCTGATGAAGGTGCAGCACTACCTGGAGGAGTTCCTTCTCAACAAGGACAAGCTCAAGGTCTGCTGACAGATCCACACTCATGCCAGGTCGGGCCACCATGCAGATATACTGAGGCAGTGCAGTATTGAAAACAATGGAATTTATCATTGCAGGTAGTTTTAATAAGCATTTTTTATCATCTTGCTATCAATTACCATTGTCTTCAGACACATTATTGTATCATAAAAAAATGTGAATGACATTTTCTAGTCCATATGCAATACTGCAATAATGACCAGCGATAATGCTGGTCTCTTGAGTGATAGCTCTTATGCATGAAATGCAAGTAGCTCATAGCTTTCCTCTTGAGGTGCAATATTTTTCATACTTGTATAACTTCATTTTTGCTACAAAGGTGTGAAATAGCCTATGCAAAATATTTTAACTGTATTTAAAAATGTCTAATATTGAAAGACCTGAATAGGCAACTGGGCATCAGGGATTTCCAGTTTGGGTGACAATTTGAAATGTTTTATTTTTGGTATGTGGGTATTATATAATCTTGTGCAATTTTAATGTATGGAAAAGTAACTTCTTGCTGTATATGCAAAGATAATATATTTTCATGAGATTTTGTATTTGAATTTGCACTTACTGTTTATAGCTATGTTTAATGTAATATTTTTATGAAAGCTTTTAGGTGCAGCATTAGGTCTTTAGTCAACATCAAGGATGTAAGCTATATTACGGTGTATTAAGGTGACATGTTTCTCTTTGTATTGAACTTTCCAATAAACTGTTTAGTCAATAATGATGGTTGACTGTAGAATTATTATTTTTTTCTTTGCAAATTTAAAATCATAAAGTATATAAAGCACATAAAGCATATCTTTCAAACTAACCAAATATCCGTGGGTTATGTTAGAAACGTATTCAAATGTTTGAAGATTTGGGCGACCTTCTGCCACAGCAAACTAACTAGGAACTTACCTAGAGAAAATAAAAAAACTGTTGTAATCTTCTAATACATTTTAGAAGGATACTGTATAAATATCACAGCCCTATTGAAATATTACAGTTTTTTTTTAATTGCTAACATGCATTGGTCAAAACTGAAGTCACATTGTCAAAACTCTTCACACAGTCAGCGAAACAGAAGTCTATGTGGACCAAACTGTGAATCATTTTTCATTGCTTTCACACAAAATGCATTCAATGACCACATTTTCCAACATCCATGAACTCTTCTCTCATTCATACTCCACCACCTACAAAACACTATATATCTGCAGCACATTTTTCAAATGCTGTTCAAAACACATTCAAAACAGAATGATGGTACATTTCTGCAGTAACCATATTTCAATATGGTATATATAGATATATATAGAAATATCTTAGCATATATAGAAAATCTTAGCAGAATATTTACAATAAATGAATGAAATGAAAATAATGAAAATGAAATAATAATCATTCCAAACACAGCTGAAAGCTATAGTCTCGTTACCAAACAGACAAAACTATACATGTTGTTGATGTTTTTTTGTTTTTTTTGTAATTACTGCATTATTGTAGCCCTGGAATTTCAGGAAATTGTTTTTTTTGTTTCAACTTTTTATTTTTCACAAGTAAATTACTATATGCAAAGATATAGAAAAATAAAGGATATTGAAGTAAATTGCTGCATTTCTGATTCATTCTTCTTACATATACTTTAGTACAGTCAATAAAGTGAAAAGTTGTTATTCATATTCTACAATGAAATACTGACTTATGTGAAAAATCATTCAAACTTCAAAGATAAAAGTTCATCATTTATGTAATGCTCCCTGTTGTTAGTGTTTTTTTTAGGTCAGTGTGTTATTAGTGACAGTGTGAGTTTTGGAGTTGAGATTAACTGTTTGGCCAAGATACATGTTGGTAATGCAGACTGTATGAAGAGTTTTGAAAAAGTAGCTTCGTATTGACCGATGCTTGTTAGCAATTGAAAAAAACTGTAAATACAATAAGGTCACTGTAAACTCACTATTGAGTACCACAGACACAATTTATGTTGAAAAAAAAAATTAGTTGGAATATTATAGTGATACCATAGGAGATAAAAAAAAAAAAACACACAAAAAAGTGTACAATAAAGTTATGATAAACTCACTGTTGAGCACCAGAGGTACATTACAGGTAGAGTAGAGGAGGGCTTAAACTAAAGACAAAATAAAAATAACAAACACAACATACATGCCAAATACCACAGAGAACTAAAGAGACACATTTAAAATATATATACAGTATATACCAACATTTTTCAAAGGCAGATTTTGTGATTCAAAATAAGCTTTTCATGCCACCGTAAAATCATAAATTTCTCATATCTTTAAAGTGAGTGAGTAAAGATTACAGCTTCATAAAACTCCCTAAAGCTAGTAAAGCTATTGCAGGCCAGCTCTTGTGTGATTTTATCATCATTCTGAGCATGAAAATCTCAGTCCTCAATCCTACATTTAGATTTTTAGATTGGGTAATAACATATATTATGATTATTATTATCATTTAAAAAATGCTGTTGCTGTAACATAAACTAGGCTTTATTTGGAAGTCAGTTCTGTACATGAGCCTTTTCTCCAGCAGATGTCAGTCAAGATTCAAGGTTTTCCTGTATTACTGTAACTCATGAAGTCCATGAGCAGCTCTTGGTGATGGAAATCTTCAGTGTGTGTGTGTGTGTGTGTGTGTGTGTGTGTGTGTGTGTGTGTGTGTGTGTGTTTGCGTGTACATGTGAACATTCTTTTTTTTTTTTTGCATGTGTGTTGGAGAAACAGTATAATAGGATTTATGATACACAGAGACCCCATACTACTGAACAAGTCACATGCAGGGTTGAGATAATTCCCTCTAAGGCCATAGGTAATCGTCAGTGCATTAGGGCAGTTCACAAGAATTGACACCCCCCCCCACACACACACACACACAAACACACACACTAATACCAGCACACAGAGCTGCACTGTGAAGCATTACACTGCTGTAAAGTGTTACAAGTGCATGAAATACTCCGTCCTTCACATGTAAGACTAACAGAGGTGAGTTTAATGTGTCGCCAAAGAGAAGCAATAAACAGAAAAAAACATAAGCTTAGGCAAGGATAGATGAGGATTTTTTCATTTCTCTGTTCTGTGCCCTTCACAGGTCTGTGGAAGTGGAAACTAAACTGAACCTTGTCATTCTAATGTGGCTGGCTTTTCCCATCTGCTACATAAACATTGGTGCTGTGCTGTGAAAACAAATGCTCCGGCCTTACTGTTATCTGCCAGATTTGGACTATGGGATCTCACGCATGGCCTCACCCAACCTTGTTGCATATAGCACCAGAGAGGGGGATGGTGAAGATGGTAAGATAAAACAACCACATCAAATCTCAGACCAATTAAAAGGAGGCCCTTTACTAATGGAGTGCATCTCCGGATATGGAACCAATCCAGTCATCTTTAACAGGGATTAAGTAACTAATAATTCTGAGAACTTTCATACCAGGAGGAGTCTGGTAATGATATTAGCCATATGCCAAGGCCTATTTATATACAAAGCTCAAAGTAATACCTTGACAGTTTATATAGTCAGACACTTGTTACACAGTGTGAACATTTTTGACATTTGTCCTTCATGTTCCCTAAACCCATTTAGTAAAATGTTAACATTCCAAGGGGTAGGGACACCCAACTATTACGTTTCTTTCTCAGCTCTATCATTTCTCAGTTGTCCTGCCCATCTAGACTGTGGATTAATGTGTGTAGTGTGTGTGTAGTGTGTGGTAAGATATGTAATTAAGGTTGCCTTACCTTCCAATGCTTATAAGATCAGATTCAGTTTTAATTTAAATACCTACCTTGCTCCTTTTAGGGAATATCAAGTGATTAGCTACAGTAAGAATGCAAAGTAAGAAAGCATCTGAATACATGTGCTGGTTAGGAACAAAACGATACACATTGGAAATGAAAGCTGTAAAGCGTTTTATTTCACACATATTGTGCAGCAACCAAATCACTGGCATCGCGTGCCAAGGAATCACATGACCTAAGCTTCACATTACCTGTTAAAATATACCAATGGTATATTATATATATTATAAGGTGACTTTGGTCCAAATCATAACAATAAAGCTACACAATGGAGAATTCTCTATAGGTACTTGTTAATCTTACTTTAGGTGTATTTGAATGTTAAATTTCCCTGGCTGTAAAACTAGTTATTTAACTTTGATGTGCATTTACTGCCATTCACTTCTCTCACACATGCTCACTCATTATTTCCTTGCTGTCTTTTCCCGGGCTGTCAATTGAGATATCAGCTGTTCACATCAGCTGGTCACATCTATCCAATAGCACAGCGACACACCTCTATCGTTAGCCTATCATTTTGCTGCTGTCTTTTTAAATATCTCTCTCTCTCCGCTGTAGTCCATCCATGCTGCTGTTATGCGCACCCCTCCACCTCCCCGTCTCCGCCCAGTCTTTGCAGATTCATCAGCTTCATCAGCTTCTTCACTCATCAACCTCACCAGCTATCAGTTTCAGCAGAAGTCATCAGCCACCACCACCAGTGTCTGGACTCCACGGGGGGATTTATCTTGCTGCTGCTCAGGGCTGGTGCCCCTCGATTTCAAAATCTCCCTGTAGAGTCTAAGCGCCAAAGACTCTTGTTAAGTCCTAATTCTCACCAAGTCATCTGTTATAATAAACTATTATCTTTACTTCATTCACTTGTCTCTCCTGATTGAAATATATACATATATATCTACATTTATATATATATACACACATATATATATTTCTAGGCATTTTACCATTTTACTGACAAAGTTAAAGAACTAGTTTTGCAACCAGGTAAATCTAACCTGTAAATACATCTAAAGTAAGAATTTGAATTGGTAAAGCAAGGGGAATGGTTGCTATCAAATTCATAGGTAGATACCATAGACAAATGAATGCAGATGGATTATCTACGAAAGACAGTAGCAATTCAAAAATAGAGATTAGATTCCAATTTTACACAACATTTTGCCATTGAAAGCCCCTGTTTGTTGTTTTCTTAGCAAGTTCCCATGTTGGGGAAATACATATTGATAAAAGCATATCCAAGAGAAAAGATATTAACCTCTTTCCCTCTCAAACATTCATTGTGCTCCACTGGTTCAAGACAAAACCATCAAAATAGCCTTCTCTTTGAAATGATGAGTCACGCAAGTCTCTTCCTCTCCCAGTCTCTTACATTTTAGCCTTGAGGGAGGCGATAGGCAGCGAGTTCAAGTATTTCTCCAGCGTAGAGAGGTAGTCCTCTGGGTGGCATCGCATGTGGCCCGCATGCACAGACTCCTTCCACTTCCTGCCCTGCACGGCCACGCCCCTGTTCCTCCACACGTCAATAAGCCTCTCCATGGCAACCGGGTCACACAGAGTGTCGTTTTCACAGAAGAAGAAGAGCGCTGGCGCCGTGACTGGGCTGTTGTGGAACACGTGGATGCTGCGGTTGTAGTAGTCTGCTGTGTGGGTTTTGAAGAGCCAGAAGTAAAACATGGCAGCATTTTTGACCAAGGCCTCCAAACGAGGCGCCAGCGTCTTGCCAAGGCCTGAAGAACACCGACAACAGAGAGAGGAGAGGAGAGGAATCAGAGGGTTGCTATTTGCAGATTTAGAAACTGTTTGCATTTGTATTAATTGTAAATAATGGCAAGCAGCTTCTAGTACAAGCCAGAAACATGTTGGCTGAAAGAGTTCCTAGACTCATGACACAGTTGAATAGTAGGTCAGCTGCTGGGTAATGAATTATTTAAAGGTCTGACACACATATCTGACACAAAAGCAACCCGAGCCCCAGTGGATCCATGGGATCACTCTCACTCACCTGTTGCCATGTGCTCCAGTGTGCCAACCACCATGCTGTCATAGACGTGTCCTATCACCCTCTGGGCCAGGCTCGCGTATTTCTTCGGCCCCTGGACCATGTGGGTGAGCACCTGGGTGAAAGTGTAGCCTCCGATGGAGCAGGCGTGGACCACAACGGGACGTCCCGAGAACAGCGGCTCCTCCAGAACTTTCAGCACCTCTAGCCCGTAATCCAGCCCCCAGCGAGGCCACAAGAAGTGCATGACGCCGCTCTCCACCACCAGGACGTCCATGTCCTGCTCCAGGTAAAGGTCCCGATACTTGGCCACCGCCCCGGGCCGGGCCCCGAGCCAGGGAAGGAGGAGGAGGAGAGGACGGGGGGATGGGGGTGCGGAATCTGAGGGGTGTGTGGGACAAAGTGGGCCTGAGAGCAAGGGAGCGGAGGAGGAGTCCAGAGGGGAGGACAGGGGCAGGCTGGAGCTTGAGGGAGGTGAGTCAGACAGGACTGGTGCTGAGGGCGAGGAGGACGAAACAGGGCAGAAGGCAGTTGGGGTAGGATATTCTTTGGTGGGACATAATGTCTTGTCCCCTGCCGTTGGGATTGGGGTGTAATAGTAGGTTATGCTTTTGCTGATCTTCTGGGATATGAACCCTCCTTCACTGACTTTTTGGGACATCTTTGCTTCAGACCTGAAGGGGCAGGAACAAATTCAACAGTCACCAGAATCAGAGGGACGCTCAATACACCTAAAAAAGAGCATAAAATTAGCCATTCCCATGCTCTGACTGGGACAAACATGCAAGGCTGTGAAGAAGTATCATTTTATTGAGAATATACTGTAGCTCAGTCAAATGAAACATATTAGGCTTTAAAATGATGGTGTATATATCCCCAATAAAATTATTCTTGTTCAGACTAAAGCATACCTATGTTCATGCTAGTTCCTCATGCCACGCAACGCGACACGCAAGCAAATTCAAAGCACTCATGTCAGTCTGTTACCCTCTGGAGAACAGCAGATTTCCCATTTTAGCAGCCGGAAAATGCGCGAAGCCGTCCTGGTTAAAAAAAAAAAAATCGTCGAGGAGCGGACGACCGAAAAACCTGACCCCGTCACCGATCCTCATGCACAGCGGCCGAAGAGCAGGATGAGAAAACTGTGCATGGACACCTGCCAAATTTTGCCGGCTCTCTCTCCGCCCCCCTCTGCGCTTCCGCAGTCCTCCGTGAACGCGCATTTTCCCCTCAGCAACGGAGCTGCGTTGCTCGCTCCCGTCGAATGAACTTCACGAAGGGGAACTAAAATAGGAAGCTACAGTCGGAGATGGCTTACAAAATAATAAGACTATAATTAAGTAATCACAAAAACAAAGACAATAATAATATGAATACTGTTCAATAGTGGTCCAATAATTAAATATCAGTTAAACAATCTGGTTGCTAATACAAGCAGCAGTAGCCATGTGGCCACGTGTATCTTTATTATAGCCTAAAACAGAGGCATCAAGGCTTGGCTAGGCCTAACGTCCTAAGTTCTATTATCGGACACAACTTTACATTGGCACGACAGTGATGCGGACAGTGCCAAAAATGACGGTAAAGCACACACTCGAGTGTAATATTGCGATTATACAACAGTTACCATCAAAATAAAAGATATAATCAAAATGTATTCATATTGTGGGGCAATTCGCTCTCAAAATAAAAATTGTATTTGCTAGTGTTATCTCCATTTCCCTGGAAATACATGGGGTCTGACTAATAACTGGAAAACAATCAGTCACGTCAGTAGACTCCTATGTAATGAAACCTAGTTTACTACTCTCTAGTCCTAGTCTAGTTCTAGTCCCTGTTGAGTCAGCCAGCCAATTTGAGCTAATGCTTTCTAGAGATCGTGGGATTTCCCAAACTGAATAAATACCACACATATAAACACAAAACTGCCTTCCTAGCTCAATCTTCTTGTAACTAAGATATCTGCTGAAAAAATATTTTTTCCATGGACAAGACTTAGCTACTACGTCCGCGAACTTCACATGTATTTTTAAGCTAATAGCGCCGTGTCACTACACAGACTCACCGGCACAGCTGATGGAGGATGCCAGAGCGTCTGGTAACATCAAGGCTGGACAGAGTTAACGTTATGTTATATTTAAATATATTGTATGATAATATATGGCGGAGTAATATTTAGTGATGAGCGCGGCTAGGTGTGCTGTCATACTGATTTGATCGCGTTCTAAATGTCTAGTTGACCAATCAGATTGCTTGGTCGGAACTACCTGTTGTATGCAACTTCAGTTATGCATAGTGATGATTCAACAGGAATAGTTTCACTTCCCCAGCTATTAGGTAACAAGATGGGGGTGGACAAACACAAGTAGCCATGACCGCAAACTGCTCGTCCAGCACTTGTTTTGAGTAAACAAAAGATCACATTGACATTGTAGCTACTCCTAAACATGTATGCATACTTACTGAAGTTTGAGTACTGTGGACTGAGTGTTTTAGGCGTGTCACCCATGGATGTATTAAACTGTCACCCTCCCAATTTTGTGGAGAAATTAAAGGAAAAAGCACTCCAAACTACAAAAAACTAATGACTAGGCTGTCCGATAATAGATGCCATTGAACGTAAACTCTTGAACAGAATCTGCTTGAAATACGATTACAAAATTACACAGTGTTGGCCAGATTTCACATTGTAACGCTAAGAGGCTTAAACATAGCTTATCTGGGTCTAAGTTATTTATAGCAGTTTAGGTGCTGGTGACCAAACTATTGCTGCGGCTGTAATGCAATATGTCCTGACCTCTCACTTCATGTAAATAGGCCTAGCAGGTGTCTGGGAAATAGAACAAAGAGATAAAGTTCTATTTGTTGTGGCCTGTCGTAATCAATTAACTGCAAGACATTTTAATGCCACAAGATGGAGCCAGAGACCAACTATACCGCTGTCATTTTTGGCAACAACATGAATTGTACATAATATACAGTATGAGACCCACTTTAATGAATGTGTCCTTCAGAA